>NC_081421.1:67061163-67216163 GCF_949786415.1 Peromyscus eremicus
AGACCGTTTGATTGGAAAATCTTTTCCCAGCCTTTTATTCTTAGTTAGTGTCTATCTTTGAATGTGAGATGTGGTTCTTGTATGCAGCAGAAAGAAGGGTCCTAGTTTTGTATCCATGTCTGTTAGCCTGTGTCTTTTTATAGGTGAATTAAGTCCATTGATATTAAGGGATATTAATGACCAGTGATTGTACATTCCTATTATCTTTTGGTGGTAGTATGTGTGTACTTCTCCTCTTGGGGTTTACTGCTGTGGTGTTATCTATTGCATTTGGTTATTTAATTGCTCTGAGAAGTGGTTTCTTCTACAATGGCAGGAAAGTCCTGAACTGAATTTGCCATGGGGCCTGCATGAGGCCTCCCAGCATGCTGTATGATACTATAGCTTCTTTAAATCTCCTTAAATCTAACATTTCCCTTGGAGTCAGGTTAGCTTTCACATGAGCTTTTGGCAGTACCTGTAACGTTGCTGAGTTTGGTTGTTTGAAAACAGGCTGTCGAGATGGGCGGTGGTGGCACACGCCTTTAATCCCTCCTCTGACCCTTGCTGATCTACATTCCTTAGTCCCGAGTTTACCCTTACTATACCTTCTGCATAATTCAGAAGGTATGGGCAGTCTCTTGCCGTTGTTCCTTGAAAACATTGTTTCTAGGAATGCCTTGTTTACACTCTCCTTTCAAATGACCTTGTTTACCGCATTTAAAACTTCTGACATTATTACTTTTCCTCAAATCTTTTGACATCACCCTCCTATCCACATATCATCATGTTCATGGGACTCAATATTAATTGTGTCCCTGTTCCAATCCTCCAAGCATGCTGATCTTGACTTTAATAGCCTAATTATTCTTTTGCATGCTGCATTCATGTTCTCAAAAGCCAAACATTCAATTATTATCTGTCTAGCTTCTGAACTGGCATCATTTTATTACTGCTGAAGACAATCTTTGTAAGAAATCTGTGAAGGATTCTTTGGGGACTTGTATATCTTTCTTAAATGACTCAAGTTTTTTTTTTTTGCTTACTCATTTCTGCCCCATACATTCATGGCTGCCATGTGGCATAGAATTAGGGTTTGGTTATCATATAAAGATTGTCTTTGTATATCAGCATAATTGCCCTCTCCAAGAAGCTGATCCTGGGTAATTTCCACACCTGTAGCCCTGCAACATTGTTCTATTTTTTTAGCCTCCTCTTTAAACCATGTTCTGCATTGTAACTGTGGACTGGCCTCTAGGACAGCTATAATTATTTCTGTCTAGTCCTGAGGGCTATATTTATTACAAGTTGACCACAAATTTAACATCTGCTTTATAAGTGGAAAATGCATGCTGTATGATACTATAGCTTCTTTAAATCTCCTTAAATCTAACATTTCCCTTGGAGTCAGGTTAGCTTTCACATGAGCTTTTGGCAGTACCTGTAACGTTGCTGAGTTTGGTTGTTTGAAAACAGGCTGTCGAGATGGGCGGTGGTGGCACACGCCTTTAATCCCAGCACTCTGGGAGGCAGAGCCAGGAAGATCTCTGTGAGTTCAAGGCCAGCCTGGACTACCAAGTGAGTTCCAGGAAAGGCACAAAGGTACACAGAGAAACCCTGTCTTAAAGAACAAAAAAGAAAAAAGAAAATAGGCTGTCTCTCTGTAACTGTATAATTCAATCCTGATATAATTTAACCTTTAAAGTCTAAATAAAAAGGTTCAAATCTTAATGCAAACTATATACAATAAGAATGATTATCAAGTATTATTCAGGAAAAACAAAGAGTAATAATATAAACAAAACTGGAATTACAACCAACAAAAATAATATCAAGCAAGAAAGACATGCTAAATTTCAAGAACACGGTTAAATGCCAAATTACAGAGATTACTCCTGTCTTGAATATTCTAACTTGAGTACTAATATGTTATAGCTATGATATGAGAAGATTTTAACCATAACTGTCTAGTCTTCAACTCTATCAAAGACCAGAGAAGGAACATAATAATACCAGAGAAAACAAAAAAATGCAATCAAGCATTTTCTGAAATTCTTGTGAAAATAGACAAAGACAGCTGGCAGCCTGGACAGTCACCTAAAGTTCCTTGACATCATTATGGCAACCATTTTGTCCACAGACCTAGAATATCTGACAGACTATTTTCAGAAGCAGGGATTTTTAAAGACAATCTTACCCTGTCTTGGCAAAGTTCAGTAGTCACTTTTCCTTGTTTTCCTTAACTTGTCAGTGGTCTTAGTTTTTAAGATATGGAGACAGGTGAAGAGCTCATACATAATGAGTGGGAAACAGAGCCAGGAACCCCTGAATTGACTCTCTTCTTTGCTGCCTTTTATTCTGTTCAGATCCACAGTACCAGGATGACTCAGCACACTAAAGTGGTGATCTTTCCCATGCATCTCAGGTAATTCTACTTGGAAACACTCTTCCAGATGCATCTAACCACTAAGATAAACAAAATCAGCAAGAATAGGTCCCAGTTATTTCCTTCTTGGCCTGTTGCATTAAGGACATCAGGAGCTCAAAGTGGCTTGGGAGAAATCTGAGCTTCCACATCAATGAACTGTTTGTTCTGGCTCCAAACAGGAGCACTGCCCCCACCTGACCACTCACACTGGAATCAAAACTTCCAGGCCAGAAAAACTTAAAATCATGGAAACAGATAACAATTTTTTTCCCAAGATGTCACTAGGGGTGATAGTGATTGATTGGTTTCTTTTCTATTTCCTTTTCTAACACCTGGTGCCTACATCCAAGTCAGGGCTTTGGAGAAAAATACTTCCTGGTAAATCCTATCCCATGTTGTCCATTCCACAGAGGAAGTGGCCCAATGTAGTCATCCTGTCATGAAGTATTTGGGTGGCCAGGCTGAGGAAACGGTGATACCTCTGGGCAGATCTGGCATTCAGCAGCAACTGTAATCAGGTTAAAAGTGAAGACAACTTTTGTGGACATTTACAGGGGACAAAATGATCTTCACCTTCTTTGCTCCTTTGCAGATCTGTCCAAATACTTCTTCCCCAAATGTCTTTCTAATATTTTTCTTTTTTGTGTTTTTATTTTTTCTTCTCTCATATAATCCCATCTGAACATAGTCTCCCCTCCCTCCACTCTACATATATGCACTACTCCTTTGTTTCCCTCCAGAAAAGCACAGGTCTCCAGGGCATATCAAATGAACACAAGATAACAAAATGTAATAATAGTAGGCACAAACCCTCTTATCAGGGCTGGAGGAGCAACCCAGAAGGAACAAAAGGTTCCAAGATCAGACAAATAGTTCTGAGACTCCCCATACTCCTGCTGCTAGGACTCCCACAAAACCCATGAGCTAAACAAGCACAGTGTGTACACAGAGGACTTAGTACAGACCCATGCATGCTCTGTGACTGCCTCTTCAGTCTCTTTGAACCTCCAAGGACCCTGTTTAGTTGAATCTCTGTGCTCCTTTTATGTGATATCTTTGATTCACCCGACAGTCATGCCTTTTCTTTCTTGAGGTTCCCTGAGCTCTATCTAATCTTTGGCTGTGGACCTCAGTATCTGCTCTTATCACATGCTGGAGAAAGCCTAACTGATGTCGATTGGGCTAGGTATCAAACTATGAGTATAACAGAATTTCATTAGGGATAATTTCACTGAATTTTGTGTGTGTGTAGGAGTAAGGACTCAGCACAAACTTCCACAGCTGAGCAGAGCTGGATAGACTAAAATAGGATTCTTCAAACAGAAACACCACCAGAATCCACTAACTGATTTTAAAATTTTTATTCATTTGATATTTTATTTGGGTAGGTACTGTCTACAGAGATGGATGTGCCCATGGAGACAAGAGAAGGACTGAAAAAAGGGTCCTCTGCAAGAGCAACAATTGCTATTGCAACTGACTCATCTCTCCAGTCCCACACATAGAGTTTAGAGAAAAAGTCTTCATTCTTTTATCCTTCTCTTGTAAGCAAACATTCATTTTTGTTTGGTCCTTTGCTAAGCCCTTGGTCATATTTTCTTCTCAGTCCAATCCAGACAGGTTTCTCCAAAGAAGCCCTCTTGGGATGTTCATGGGGCCAGCAACTAAATTGAATTGCAGTTTCCAATTGTTGAGACAAATTATCAAACCACAAAGTATACCAGAGTCCAGTCTCTGCCTCTCTCTAACCGGCCATTCAACACATTAACAGGTGTATTAAAGCTTGAACCACAATCTGTCTTTCCCTAGTTTCACTGAAAATGCTCGAAAAATCTCATAGTCTACCCAGGTGTCATTGGTAACAACACTGTCTGCTTCTTGGAGACAAGTATAGGTCATAGCTGACCAGGTTCTAGGATCGCTTCATGCGTTTGAGTGGGGGTTCCAGGAAAGTATCCTGTGCAGAAGACAGGGAGCCATATGCTTCAGCCACCAAGTGGGGGTATGAACCCTCCATTATCTTCCAGCCTGAGGTCTCAGAGACCTCAGAAATATGAGCTGTAATGAAATCCAGTGCCAGGGTTTTCAGCTGCCATGAGCTGTGAAGGTCAGCCAGGAAGAGAGTGTGGGCAGCATTTTCCACAGAGAGGTCCCTGCAGAGGGCATCCTCACACATGACCTTCAAACGTTCCAGGCCATACTTGTCAGCAGCTGCCAGCAGAAGATCTGCCATGCTGTCCAGGTCTGGTGCCTTTCCGGTATAAATGAAGTCCATCATTGTCTTAATGACTTTCGGCTCCAGGTCATGAATCTCGACTCGGCTACTTTTGCTCTCCTTCATGTCATGTTGAAACATGGCTCTGAAAACTGGAGAGTGAGCTGCTAAGATGGCCTTGTGAGCCTGAAATTCCTGGCCAGCTACCACCAGGCAGCAGTCTGTGAAGTGGGAATTCTCCCACAGCTCTCCTAGCTCATCTGCCAATGTGCAGCTTGGAACCTGCATCCCTGCCATTGTGTTCTGGTCAGAGATGCTGAAGGAGTCCTGGACCTCACTCACCTTGCAGAGAAAGATGAACCCATCATCTGTGAGAACCAAAGAAGCATGGGATAAGAGGAAATTTCAAAGGATGAACTTTTTGAATCCCCAGTGATAGCATGGCAAGAACCTAAAGCCCTTCTGGCTCCCCAACCTTGGATTTTCTTTCCTTCAGTGTTTAAGACTTTGCCCAAATATGACTCTTTAGACAGCTGAGTAACACTAGGTAAACTGACAGGTAATTTACACTTCCTTCATCCACTCCCTTTGGGTTTACTCTCAAACACCATTCGTCATAGGCACTTATTAAGAAAGTTGGGCTTCTAATGTGTTCCCGAATTTCCTCCAGAATACAACAAAAGTTGCTAATGGTATACCTGTAGGAGAAATTCTGGATGGTGATCTGTGTGTAATCCTAGCTCTGGGCTATCCTGTCCTCTCACATTTCTCCTGGAGGTAGTTTGAAGGTTCAACTGGATCCAAAATGAAGAACTAGCAATTGTGTTATCTCTACCCTGTGGGACACAATAATACACACAGATTTAGATTTTTAGTTTCTGTTTCTCCTCTGTTCCTTCCTCTATGAGTGGGGAAACTTGAGTCTCTGAAATTTTCTATCCAGATTTCAATAGTAGATTCAGAGAAGACAGTCTAGGCTACTAGGAACTCTTACATCACTCCATTTTTTTTCTAGATTGAATCTTAGTTCAATAGGTAACTAGTTTTGACCATTTAATACAACTTTTGAAAAATTGGATCATTTTATACACTCATATCAAAAATGTACTTCCGTTCTCCAAAGTAACAGCATATGTACACGGAATCTCTCTGGGTATGAAGGAAGTGGATTTATTAGAATGTCTTAAGGCTGTCCCACTAATCCCACATTGGCTATTTGTGAAGAAAAAGTCCAAGAATCAGGTACTTACTCAGTCCAGGAGGTTGGAAGTGTTGGCTGGTCTTCAGTATATGCTAGAATTCCAAAGAGAAATTCTCTAACGTCAGGGAAGGAATGGACTTGCTGCAAGGTGAGGGCAAGCAGGTAAAGAGAAAGAGCTTCCTTCCTCCATGTCCTTTTATATGCTTCCAGCAGAGGGTGTGGCCCAATCTAGTGTGTGTTTGCCAGACTCAAGACTGGATTAAAGGTGTGTGTCTTCAGGCCTTGAAATCAGAGTTAAATGTTTGTTTCTTTTACCTCTAAATTCATATTGGAAGTGAATCTACCTATTTCAATTTAAGAAAAAAACTTTCTCACAGGTTTGCCCTCCATGTTCAGATTTTTGTTATTCTGTGTCTAAGTTGGGGACCAAGAGCAACCATCACAAGTGTATTTTGTTTATTGTGCTATATGCAGATCCTAAATACTTCTCAATTCAGTCATGTTGACTGTTTAGAATCAGCTTCTCAATATCTTGTATTTTACATTTTTAACTTGTGAGTTCTGTCCTCTTCAAACTTTGAACTTCCATGCTTATTCTGCAGGGCCTTAAAAGCAAGAGAGTATTCTGGTTTCCAGAAGAATAGATTCAACATTTCCTGAAGTATGAGTTTTGAGACCGTTCTCCTTTGAAATGGGATTTGCAAAATGCTCCCCACATCTATCATCTTTCTCCAGTTCATCATGTTTGGAGGGACTCACTAAGCCTAGAGAACAGGAAAATAACTTCAGTGATTCAATCTACTCAGCAATTCCCAGCCTAGCTCTCCTGAAAGTCTGGATCCAATGCTGCTCACCCCTCAACAGGATAAATCAATCAACTTTTTTTTTCTTCTTGTTGTTTTTTTTTTTTTTTTTTTTTTTGAGACAGGGTTTCTCTGTGTAGTTTTGGTGCCCATTCTGGATCTCGCTCTGTAGACCAGGCTGGCCTTGAACTCACAGAGATCCGCCTGGCTCTGCTTCCCAAGTGCTGGGATTAAAGGCATTTTCATTTAATTGCCACCACAGCCTGGCAATCAACTGGTTTTGACCTCTGAATTTTTGGTTCCTCAGTTAGGATCCTTTCACAGGTGGCTAACTAGTAGCCCCAGTGACTATTCTCTATGTGGGTTTAGGGTCAGAGTGGCAGATACCGCTTCCCTCAAATGTGTAATTTGAAATGAATTAGGCAATTCCTGCAAGACCCCTCATTTGCAAAGCAAATGCTTTACCTTGCCAGCCCAGAGCTCCCATGAACTTGCTCCTGGAGATTGAGAGCAGCTTCCCATGTGGAAACTGAGAACCACCTGGGGCTCAATTTACAGGCTCTGTTCATATAGCCTCTCATTCTAGGAATGGGGTAGGGAGAACTTTTATTTCGGGTAGGTGGTTCTCTGGGGGACTTGGCACAGCCAAAAGGATTCAGGTCCCCAACAGGAAGAGGCACAAATCTTAATCGGCAGGAGTGTCCTCATACCAGAAAAGGCCACTGGTCCTTAAAAGAAAACAAAACTGACAGAAACATATAGAAAGACATAGAAACACACACAAATGCAAACACACAGGCAGAGAGAGAGAGAGAGAGAGAGACAGAGAGAGAGAGAGAGAGAGAGAGAGAGAGAATGAGATAGTGCTTGAACTGGATTTAAGCCAATAGAAAATATATTAGCCAGCTGGCAGAACTACATGAGGTGTTCAAGATTCCAGTGCAGCAACCAGCCTTTCTCAGGGTGAGCTTTTAAGCACAAAAACCATATTCTGGGTTGACAAACTTCAGTTAACAAGAACAGTTAGCCAGAAGTGGCACCGCAGAAGCCAAAATGTTACTGTATTTCAAGCAAGGTTTGAACACTTTGAGGTATTCTCAGAACTATGGACTTTGGTGATTAAGCCTCTGTTTTATTTGGGGCAGCGATTGCTGTTTTTTTACACAAGTGCTGCGTTTTACACCCTGAATGGTACTTCCATCATGGAGACAGTTGTACTTAGGTATGGGAGCCTGCTCACGCCTGGGCCCTGTTACACAGGTGGGTCTGTGCACCATGAGCATATGGTGCCCTCAGAGGCCAGAAGAAGCTGTTGGGTCACCTGGATAACTGGAGTTACCGACTGTTGTCAACTGCCTTGAGCATACAGTGAATTGGATGTCAGTCTTCTGGAAAAGTATCTAACACCTTTTACTGCTGTACCATTTCTCTATCCTATCACAATTACTTTCTTAAAGATGACGAAAAGCTTTGAAAGACCAGTTCATTCTCTAAAGCTTTGGCATCTAAAATATTTTAGCAGGAATTCAAGTGGTAATTTGGTTCATGCATTTTTCTTTTCTTTTTTTTTTTTTTTTTTTTTTTTTTTTTTTTTTTTTTTTTTTTACACGAGACAGGGTTTCTCTGTGTAGCTTTGCGCCTTTCCTGGAACTCACTTGGAAGCCCAGGCTGGCCTTGAACTCACAGAGATCCGCCTGGCTCTGCCTCCCAAGTGCTGGAACTAAAGGCATGCGCCACCACCGCCTGGCTTTCCTTGTTTCTTTAATTCTTTCTTTTTGACAACTTGTCCTCTCTTAGAAGGTGCTCTATGGACCAAGTTAACTCAGACTCCCAGAGCTGAGTCAGCCTCTGCCTTTAGACTACTGTGATCAAAGCCATAGACTACGACATCAGGCCTGGTTCATGAATTTCTTTTTAATCACAGTAACCACATTATTAGTCTTATAAATGATATTGAAAGTTTGTCTTCAACATTAATTTAAATAAAAGACTTTATTATTATTATTACTAGTGCTATTATAATGATGTTGTTATTATTATTATTAAGTTGTGATATGATCTCACTAGGTAGTTTTTTTTAGGCATAGAATTATTGATGTAGATCAGGTTGGCCCCCAAGTCTTATACTCTGGGAATGCTGAGATTAGAGACATGAACCCTCATGCCCTGATACAACAAAGCATGAGTAACATTCACCTCAGAATCTCAGTGTTATTTATTACAAGGTACAATATTAAGCTGCACTGTTTACTATGTGAGAAAAGTCACAAGGTATGACAAAACCCAATATAAGAGTTTATTAAGGGAAGGGTATAAGAAAGATGTGCATAGGCCTATGGAATGACCGTGTAGGAAGAGGGGAGGAATAAATTGAACCCACTTTTATAGGTCCCTCCCGCCCGCATATGTGCATATGGGCTTAAGTAGCTATGCCATGCATGTGCATAGATTACATGTTCATGCAAATTACATGATCACACAGTGCATGGATTACATATTATGTAAGGCCCTGGGATGACTAAGCATCTTGCCAGGTGCATGTGGTCATGTAGCTAGGGGAGTGGCTAGGCAGTCTAACATTGCAGACTCTTTGTTTTTTTATAAAAAAAAAAATGGTGGGTAAATGGGAATGGGGGCGTTGTGTCTCCCGAAACTGCTTCGAATTGACTTGGTTGGCATCAGTTAACTTTTGGGGGTAGGGAAGAGGGCTTTTGGGGTAGCCAGATGTCCTGAGGTAGTGGATTATCCTCTGCTGCTTTGGGAAAAGTTCATTGCCTTCTACTGCTTCAAATTCTGTGACTGTTTGGGTTTGACAAGGTGCTGGCAAGGCAGAAGAGGAAGTTTAGAATTTTTTTAACCTTGGTTGGGGTCCTATGGGGTCCCAGGGTGAGGGAGGAGGGTCTCAGGACCAGGAAAGTTTGAATTATACTTATCTGAAGTGGATCTGACCTGTCCTGGTGGATTCAAGGTGGCTCTGGAGCTTAAAAAAAATTTTAAGCATATTAAGAAGCAGCCACAGGGAATTTAAAATCTTGAGCTGGTAGTCATGATATTATAATGTTTTAGTACTCTGCTATCAGAATTTTATTGGTTCATGTGGGGGGGGGAGCTGGAACATGCTTTTTTTCTGAGAAGGTCAGAAATGCCAGACTTAAGTCCCCTAAGGCTCTGGAGTGAGAGAGGGTACTGAGGTTGGGTAACTTACCTGGTAGGGTCCTGCAACTACATAATACAGAAGGGTTCTGAGTGTCCCAGACTTTGGGGTCCACCTGAGAGGCTGGCAAGGGAAATGAAATGTTAGAGCTAGTAGGATGGGTGGCTAGGAGGAGGAGGAGAGGAGCTTCTGACAAGTCTGGGGTAAGTCAAATTGGAGGAGCAAACAAAATAAAAGGTCCTACCTTAGCTAGAAAATCTCTTCCCATTAGGGGCACAGGGCAGATTAGAACAACTAAAAATGTGTGGGTGAAAGGGATACCCCTGAAAACACAACTAAATGGTAGGGTCTGGTTAGGTAGGTAAGGCTATCTCCCTACCTTGACATAGGGAGATGAGGAGAGGTGGGACCCCAAAAATCCCTTAGGATTGAGTGAGTGGCTCCAGTGCCAAAAGAAAGGAAATGGATCACCCTGATACCATAATGGCTACCCTAGGTTCCCTGTGAGAGATGGCTGTGGTTGGGCAGGGAACAGGGCACCTTCAATCCTTGCAAATGTCCAAACCTAGGAGATGGGCTGGCAGGTGGTCTCTGTTTGATGTCCCTATGCCACGAGGTGTACACGGGCAGTCAGTTGACCAGTGTCCCTCATGGGGGCACTTTGGACAAGGCCCAGATGGTGGCCTGCATGGGGCAGGGCAGGCAAGAGCCCAGTGGCTTTCTCTACCACACTTAATACAGGGACCCGGAGGCCTTCAGGCAGCTGGTTAGAAAGCTTCTGTCAGCATTTGGCAGTCATGTCTATGGGCTTTTTCATCTCTCCCATGGTACACCTTAAATGCTACCACTAAGACTTCTGCGTGTGGGGTCAGAGGCCCTCTCTCCAGATGCTTAAGTTTAGCCCTAATGTCAGGGAAGCTCTGGGAGACAAAGTGGGTCATAAGGAGCTGTCTGCCCTCTGGACTCTCAGGATTAAGACTCGTATATGTAAGAGAGCCTTTGTAAGCAGTTCTAGAAAGTGAGACGGATTTTTTTTTATTATCTTGAATTACATTTTTTAGCTTTTCATAATTTACTGGTTGAGGACAGCTTTATGAAGACCTGCCAGGAGCGAGGTTGTAAACCAATCCCTAGCTAGAGAACCACCTAGGGTATTGTAATTCCAATGAGTCCTGATCGGGAGCCGCCTTGGCCCCAGGTGGATGGGCAGCATTAGTTTGATGAAACTCGTCTGCATGTATCTTTGCCTGCTCCCAAACTTGTCTGCACTCCTCAGGAAGCAGGTTATTAGAAGGTATTGGGGCATATGGAAAGGAGAGAAGGAATCAAGAAGGGAGGGTTTAGAACTCAGGTAAGAAAAGATTGGATATAAGGTAACTCTTTCCATCTGCCCATTCTCTGGTAGAAGTTAGATAATTCCTGTAAAATATCGGGGTCTAGGAGCCATTAGGTGGCCATTTTTTATTGTTATCTAAGGGATATTTAGACCTTTTCTTAGTACAAAGGCAGACAAGCTTAGAGGTCTTTAAGTAAGGCATTAAGCTGAGAGGCTTAAGAATTTCCAGAAGACAGCCAGGCATTGGTGGCACACGCCTTATATCCCAGCACTCGGGAGGCAGAGGCAGGTGGATCTCTGTGAGTTCCAGGACAGGCTCCAAAGTTACACAGAGAAACCCTGCCTTGAACAATGATAAAATAAAAAAAAAAAAGAATTTCCAGAAGACATCCAGGGGAGAGATAGGGCTAATAGATTGGGAAGCTTTATTTCCCATGAGCACTGCAGAGAGAAAAAAAATAAAAAAATAAGAAAACAAACGTCATCCAAGACTACAATCTCAGGCATCCCCTAGATAAAGTGAGTATGGAGGATTGGCTCGTCAAGCCAGATAATGAGGGCCAGGGCATAGCCCAAGGAGAGGGGCCCGACAGTGGCAGGCTCAATTCATTCGATGCTTTGTCAAGTGAGAGAATGAGGGTGGGGCTTACACAACCCTGGGACAGGGGTCCCACAATGCAAAAGATATCTCAGACCACAGCTGTGGGAAATGGCAAGAGGCTGAAGCCTGCAATAGGGGCCAGCCATAGCCAATGAAGGCCGTGGACAAGGGGGATAACAGCTTTGTAGGAATGGACACCATCACTTGTTTTATGGAAGATGAACCACAGTAAGCAAAATACACTTGTGGTGGTTATTATTGGTTCTCAACTTAACAAGACATGGAATTGACTAAAACCTTAAAATGGAGGGCACAACAGTGAGAAATGCTATGCTTAAGTTAAGTAGGTAGATCCACTTCAAATACAGACTTTGGAGGTAACATTTTACTGGGATTTCAAGGCTTGAAGACAAACACTTTTAATCCAGATCTTGAAGATGGGAAACACACTCTAAATTCAGCCTCGCCCTCTGCTGGAAGCTTATAGAAGGACATGGAAGAAGGAAGCTGTTACTCTATGCTGACTTGCGCTCACCTTGCAGCAAGTCCATTTTTTCCCTGGCATTAGAGAATACTTCTTCAGAATTGCAGCTTATACTGAAGAGCAGCTGACATGTCCAACCTCCTGGACTGAGTAAGTACTGGATCCTTGGACTTTCTCTTCACAGCTAGCCATTGTGAGATTAGTAGGACTGCAGCCCTAAGTCATTCTATTAAATTCCCTTTGTTAAGACAGAGGGATTTCCTTGTATATGTTCTTTTCCTCTAGAGAACTCTAGTTCAACATTTTTGATATGAGTGTATAAAATGTTCCAAAATTTCAAAAGTTGTCTATAATTGTCAAAACTAGTTACCTATTGACCTTTGATCCAATTGGAATGATGTAACAGTCCTTAGTAGCCTAGACTGTCTTCTCTGAATCTAATATTGAATTCTGGATAGAAAATTTCAGAGACCCAAATTTTCAGCCTTATAGAAGAGGGAATAGAGGAGAAATAGAAAGTAAAAAATCTAACTCGTGTCTATTATTGAGTCCTACAGGGTGAAGAGAAAATAATTCCTAGTTCTTCATTTTGGATCCAGTTTAACCTTCAAACTACCTCCAGGAGAAATGTCAGGGACCTTTCTGGGTCCTAGGACTACACAGAGGTCAGCATCCAGAATTTCTCTACAGGTGGACCATCAACAAGTTCTGTTTTATTCTGGAGGAAATTCGGGAACACATTAGAAGCCCAACTTTCTCAATAGGAGTTAATGACAAATGGTGTTTGAGAGTAAACCTGAAGGGAGTGGATGAATAAAGTGCAGATTACATGTCAGTTTACCTAGTGTTGCTCAGCTGTCTAAAGAGTCATGTTTGGAGCCGTGTGGTGGTGCACGCCTTTAATCCCAGCACTCGGGAGGCAGAGCCAGGCGGATCTCTGTGAGTTCGAGGCCAACCTGGGCTACCAAGTGAGTTCCAGGAAAGGCGCAAAGCTACACAGAGAAACCCTGTCTCAAACAAACAAACAAACAAACAAACAAACAAACAAACACAACAAAAAAACCAAGAGTCATGTTTGGGCAAAGTTCTGGTTCTCGGTCTTAAATTCTGAAGTAGAGAAAACCCAAGGTGTGAGGATCCCTATAGTCTTTAGGTCCATACAAGGCTATGACTGGGGATTCAAAATGTTCATACTTCAAGATTTCCTCTTGTCCCATGGGCCTTGGCAAGGTGAGCATGGTCCAGCACTCCTTCAGCATCGCTGAATAGAACAGGAAGCCAGGGATCCAGGCTCTCAGGTGCACACTGGCAGATGAGGTAGGAGAGCTGTAGGAGAATTCCCGATTCACAGACTGCTGCCTGGTGGTAGCTGGCCAGGAATTCTGGGCTCACAAGGCCATCTTAGCAGCTTGCTCTCCAGTTTTCAGAGCCATGTTTGAACATGACATGGAGGAGAGCAAAAAGAACCGTGTTGAGATACATGACCTGGAGCCACAAGTCTTCAAGGCAATGATGGACTTCATTTACATTGGGAAGGCACAAGACCTGGACAGCATGGCAGCTGCTGTGCTGGTAGGTGCTGACAAGTATGGCCTGGAGCATTTGAAGGTCATGTGTGAGGATGCCCTCTGCAAGGACTTCTCTGTGGAGAATGCTGCCCACCCTCTCTACCTGGCTGACCTCCACAGCTCAGAGCTGCTGAAAACCCAGACACTGAATTTCATTACAGCTCATGCTTCTGAGGTTTCTGAGACCTCAAGCTAGAAGACAATGGTGGGTTCATGTCCCCACTTGGTGGCTGAAGCATACCATTCCCTGGCTTCTGCACAGGGTCCATTTCTGGAGCACCCTCTCAGAAGCCTCTAACAATCCAAGGACCTGTTCAGCTGGGACCTACAGGTGTCTTCCAGAAGTAGCAGCCAGTGATGTTACAAATGACACTTGAGTAGACTATGGGATATGTGGATCATTTACAGTGGCACTGGGGAAAAGTAACCAGGCCTCTCCCTCTTTACTATAACTGTAAAGAAGTTGGAATGCTGAGGGGTCAGGTTTGACTCTGCTGTACTCTAGGTAAGTATACAAAACCCTAGTCAAACGACACAAAAATTTTTCAATAAGTTTGTAGGTTCTAGTAGTATTTCTGTTTACAGAACCCCATTTTAGTCCATCCAGCTTTGCTAAGCTGTGCATGTGTGTGCGGACTCCTCACTGCACACCAGTATCAGGAGGCCTCTCTCTTCCTTTTTAGCACTTATTATTGGCAGTGTAGAACATGCCCCATAATGCTCTTATGAAAACTGAAAAAAGTAGGCAAATGTGAGTAGATCATACTCCATCTGACAGAGAAGTGTTTTTGGTCCAGGCCAGCAAAAATCTCATTTGTATTGAAAATGTTGCAGGGCATTGATTCAGGAAGAATTCACACTGTCTAGGTCAATGGTTCTCAACCTTGCTAATGCTCAGACCCTGTTATACATGTGAGGATTATTTCATTGTTACATAAATCTGTAATTTTGCTACTATTATGAGTCATAATGTAAATATCTGATATGCAGGTTTTCTTATATCCTACATCTTGAAAGCATCCTTAGACCACCAAAGAGTTCGGGACACACAGGTTGGAAACCACAACTCTAGGCCATGCGTGCCAGTAAATGAGGTAGGCTGCCTGCAGATCTTCTCTTCTCTCTCTGTTCTTTCAGATCCAATCCCCCATTCTCATCCCCAGCTCTGCAGCAGAGCACCCTGAAACCTTCTCTGCACCCCTGTGTGCAGATCCCATACATCTTCCCCTTCTAACCTCCCCACCCCGACTCATTGCTTTGTCTGAGCTCCTAACCCAGCAAGGCACCCTTGCTAACGCACTCTTTCCAGGGAAACAAGTAGGCTGAATGCAGATCCACACCTCTACTTTTGCTCCTCTACTTTCAACTTTCCTGGTGTCATCCTCTCCTCTGTAGTAGAAAATCTGCTGTGGTCTCTTTCCTGTCAGACCCTATCCCCACTGGTTCACAAAGATCTTCTTCCCCAATCTTCCTTCCCCAACTCAACCCATCATCCCAGCCTCCAGCAGCAGGCATTCACTAAGAACACACCAGCAGAACAAGACAAAGAAATAGGTAAGCCAACTGAAGAACTTCCTCCTTCCCTCCAAACCTAATCCCCCAGTCTCATCCCTAGAATTAAAACAGAACACCAGCTGCAGCTTTCTTCCCCACCCACCCTCCCACCCAACTAAAATCTCCTATGCATTCTACACAAATTCTTCCCAATTTTTTCAAAATGTTTTTACTGATTATTTGGAAATTTCACACCATGGATCCTGAGCACTCTTGTTTCGCAGTCCCACTAGTTCTGACACCCCACCAGGACACCAGTTCTGATACCTCCCAAGGACAACAAAGTAGATCTGACCTTGTTGGTGGGGTGGTGGTGCAGGTGAGACAGCCTGAGGGTGAGAGGACAGGAGAGGTGACTGTACTCCTTACTGCCTGCTGCAGTGGGTGAGCTAGCAATGGCAATGCTAGAGAACTCACCTTGTTGGTGTCCATGAGGGAAAGCTGGGAGGCTGACCAACCCAGCTACCACCCAAGCTCAGAACCAGGACTATGAGGTGGCTCATCCAACATTCACCTCATGTATGAACTGCTGGAGCATGTGAAGTGGCCGGACCTACAGATCCAAAGCTGCAGGATCTCTGTGGCACAAAGCATCTCTATGACACAAGGCAACAAACAACGAAGGTTATCCAAGAGGAGTCCCAGTGAGGACCCATGTAGGAGAAGCCAGAGACCTCAGACCAGAACAATGACTCATTGCAATGAACACTTACAAGTAAAGATGTAAAGTAAAGATGGACTAAAGGGTACACAGTGGGACTCACTATGTCACACTACAGCCTCTACTCTGGGACTTTATTTTTGTATGGTAGTTAGTTTGGTTGCTTCTGTTTTGATTTTTTTGTTTCTCTTTTGAATTTTGTTTTGTTTTGTGGGAGAGGTTGTAAGGGTGGAGGGTGGCTATGAAGGGACAGGGAGATGGATGGATTGGAATGTATGATGTGAAACCCACACAGAATCAATAAAAAATTGAATTAAAAAAAGCCAAGCATTTAATCTCAGCCCTCAGGAGGCTGAGTTAGGCAGATCTCTGCATTTTTGAGCCCAGCTTTCTCTTTAGATTGGGTTCAGACAGCCAAGATGATGGAATAGCTCTGAAAAACTAGTTTGTTCTCTAAAGCTTTGGCAGTCTGAAATATTTTAGCAGAAATCCAAGAGGTGTGGGGGACCAGCCCCCACCTTTTACAGGGTTCCTATGAGGAGGAGAGAGGAATACAGAACTTAGAATGATAGGCCTAGCTGAGAAGAAGGAAGACAGAAATTCAAGATAGCTTCAGGAGGATACAATGGCCCAGAACTTTATTCAAAAGGGCTTTTTATAACAATGCCAAGGGGACGAGAAAAAGACCTCCCCCTTGCTAGATACAACCAAGTATAGACCCTTCCAAACACCTGGCATCCAGGCCCATGGTCCAGTCATCATCTTATGCAGTCCTGCTAGGTAAAGCAAGCACGGATCTCACTAGGAAACCTCTGTAGGCTCCCACAAAGAGGTAAGGTAGTCATGATTTCATTCCTATGTCCCTTGTTCTTTCTTTTTTGATGGCTTTTCACTCTGTATGTCTGGCTCTCCTAGAAGATGATCTATGGACCAAGTTAGCCTCAGACACATAGAGTTGAGTCAGCCTTTGCCTTCAGACTACTGTGGTCTAAGCCATAGACTACCACATCATGCCTAGTTCATGAATTTCTATTTAATTACCTTAACCACACTGTTAGGTTTTAGCAAATGGTATAGAAAGCTTGTCTTTAACATTAATAAAGAACATCAAGACTTTATTATTATTATTATTATCATTATTATTATTTGTATTAGTTTACTTAAAGCATCATCATCATCATCATCATCATCATTACTATTAATTTGTGATATGATCTCACTAGGTAGTTGTGCCTATCTAGAATTCCTGATGTAGAGCAGATTGGTCCCCAAGTCTTACACTCTGTGAGTGCTGAGAGATTAGAGTTGTGAATCCCCATGTCCCTGAAAGACCCTAACCCTTCAGGCTTACACACTCCACCAAGCCCCAGGAGAATGAGGAACTAAAAAGCAAGTTTCAAGGGCAAACTGACTCAGGCACCCCTGCCACAATGTAACAATCTAAAGAGATTTCTGTTAAGAGATGTGCTCAACTGTGACTGGGATAATTGCTAGTGTTCCAGGAAAGACCACTGTAACCTTTGTGTAAACTTCACTCCCATCCTGATATCCCCCTTGAGGTATCAGGTTTTAGGAAGAATGTGCATGCGGATGTGACTGTACCCACCCTGTGATCAGGCCATGATCTTGTGAAATTAGCCTCTAGACATAAATCAATCAAAACGAAATTGCATGGGAATTGTAATCTTATGGCTTTTGTGGGTTTTTCCTTAAAAAGTACCCATGTGGCTGCAGTAGGCATGACCCTTGCTCTTGGGAGGAGAGTAGCCCGACTGACTGTACAGCCGCATCAATAAACCTCTTGTTGTTTGCATCAACTGGACTGGAGTCTGGGTTCTTGGGGTGCCCAACTGAGAAGGTAGTACCCTGGGTCTGGAGTCTATCATCCCCATACAACAAAGAATGAGTAATATCCAGCTCAGAATTACAGTGCCAAGTGTTCTGTGTCCTTGCTGGAACCAGTTCTCTTTGGCACAGTGATGATGAGCCTTAAGAAAGGAAGAAATGAAAGGAAGGCCCAAGCAGGGTAAAGTGTGAAAATATATATAGTTCAGAAGTAGGGAACTTGCCTAACATGTTGGACATTCCTGACTTTATCTCCTGTAAAACACACAGATGCAGCTGCCCACAGATGACAGCATGCATATGTGCAATTCCACAGAGAGAAGAATGCTGCCTGGAGATCAAGTAGAGGATGTCAGAGACTCATTGAATATTTAAGATTTATTTAGTCTCCAGAGCATTCCTTAAAGGGGTCTAGAGTCAGGATGGGTGGTGCTCATGCATAATCTTCTTACCTGCGAGGATGAGGTGAAAGGGATTAGGTTCAAGGCTAGCCTGGCTCTGCAGCAAGATAGTCTTAAAATAAAAACAAACCAATGAAGTAAATATATATACATATACGGAGACACAGAGACCATGAGAAAAATCTCATTCTGCTTTGGGCAGGGGGCAAGAGAAAAATCAAGCCAAATTCAAAGGTGGAGAGAAATGTCTTTATGTCTCCCTGTTGTTTTCTTCCATCTCTTCATGCTGTATACAGCCCAGACCAGAAGACTCTTGATTATATCACCTTAGGCTCTGAATGCTAGAGTACATAGGGCCTACCACCTACATTCCACTAATTTAAGAATATTTTTTCCAAATTGGAAGTCCGGGGCAGGATGGGAGCTCTTGTTCAGAAGGGAAGTCCGGGGGAGGATGGATGCTCTCCTCTCTCTCTCTCTCTCTCTCTCTCTCTCTCTCTCTCTCTCTCTCTCTCTCTCTCTCTCTCTCTCTCTCTCTCTCTCTCTCTCTCTTCTCCAGATGGGAAATCCAGGGCAAGATGGGAGCTGTGCTTCAGAAGGGAAGTCCTGGGCAAGATTACCATGTTTAAAATACATATCATATTAGACAATTTCAAATTCTTCCTCTTTTATATCTGTGTGTAAATGATTCCCCAGACTGTTGTGTTGAGATTTATTTATTTCTATGTTATTTGTGTGGATGGGTGCTTTGTCTGCATGTATGTCTGTGAACTACATGCTTGTAGTGCTCAAGTTAATCCTCATTCTCGCTAATTGGACTCCCAGAGATCCACCTGGGGCCTAGTCATGGATCTCTGCATCCAGATCCCTCAGTAGTTGGATGAGGTTTCTAGCACGACAATTAGGGTGTTTGGCCATCCCATCACCAGAGTAGGTCAGTTCAGACTGTCTCTCGACCATTGCCAGCAGTCTGTTGTGGGGGTATCTTTGTGGATTTCTGTGGGCCTCTCTAGCACTTTGTTTCTTCCTATTCTCATGTGGTCTTCATTTACCATGGTCTCCTATTCCTTGTTCTCCCTCTCTGTTGTTGATCCAGCTGGGATCTCCCACTCACCCAAGCTCTCTTTCCCTCGACCCTCGCCCTTCACTACCCCCACTCATGTCCAGGCTGTTCATGTAGATCTCATTCCATTTCTCTGTCATTGGGCGATCCCTGTGTCTTTCTTGGGGTCCTGTTTTCCAGGTAGCCTGCCTGGTGATGTGAGTAGCAGTCCAGTCATCCTTGTTCCACATCTAGTATCCTGTTATGAGTGAGTACATACCATGTTTGTCTTTCTGAGTCTGGGATACCTCACTCAGGATGATTTTTTCTAGATCCATCCATTTGTCTGCAAACCTCATGATGTCATTGTTTTTCTCTGCTGAGTAGTATTCCATTGTGTATATGTACCACATTTTGTTTATCCATTCTTCAGTTGAAGGGCATCTAGGTTGTTTCCATGTTCTGGCTATTACAAACAACGCTGATATGAACATAGCTGAACAAGTGCTCTTGTGGTGTGGTTGAGCATTCCTTGGGTATATGCCCAAGAGTGGTATAGCTGGATCTTGGGGGAGATGGATTCCCAATTTTCTAAGAAAGCGCCATATTGATTTCCAAAGTGGTTGTACAAGCTTGCATTCCCACCAGCAGTGGAGGAGAGTTCCCCTAGCTCCACATCCTCTCCAGCATAAGGTGTCTTCAGTGTTTTTGATCTTAGCCATTCTGACAGGCGTAAGGTGGTATCTCAGAGTTGTTTTGATTTGCATTTCCCTGATGATTAGGGATGTTGAGCAATTCCTTAAATGTCTTTCAGCCATTTGAGTTTCCTCTGTTGAGAATTCTCTGTTTAGTTCTATAGCCCATTTCTTAATTGGACTGTTGGGCATTTTGATGTCTAATTTCTTGAGTTCCTTATATATTCTGGATATCAGTCCTCTGTCAGATGTGGGATTGGTGAAGATCTTTTCCCATTCTGTAGGCTGTCGCTTTGCTTTGTTGACCGTATCCTTTGCCCCACAAAAGCTTCTCAGTTTCAAGAGGTCCCATTGATTGATTGTTTCTCTCAGTGTCTGTGCTACTGGTGTTCTATTTAGAAAGTGGTCTCCTATGCCAATGCGTTCAAGACTACTTCCTACTTTCTCTTCTAGCAGGTTCAGAGTAGCTGGATTTATGTTGAGGTCCTTGATCCACTTGGACTTAAGTTTTGTGCACGGTGATAGATATGGATCTATTTGCAGCCTTCTACATGTTGATATCCAGTTTTGCCAGCACCATTTGTTGAAGATGCTTTCTTTTTTCCATTGTGCACTTTTGGCTTCTTTGTCAAAAATTATTTGTTCATAGGTGTGAGGATTAATGTCAGGGTCTTCAATTCGATTCCATTGGTCCACATGTCGGTTTTTATGCCAGTACCAAGCTGTTTTTATTACTGTAGCTCTATAGTAGAGCTTGAAGTCAGGGATCGTGATGCCTCCAGAGGTTGTTTTATTGTACAGGATTCTTTTGGCTATCCTGGGTTTTTTGTTTTTCCATATGAAGTTGAGTATTATTCTTTCCAGGTCTGTGAAGAATTGTGTTGGTATTTTGATGGGGATTGCATTGAATCTGTAGATTGCTTTTGGTAAGATTGCCATTTTTACTATGTTAGTTCTGCCTATCCATGAGCATGGGAGATCTTTCCATTTTCTGACATCTTCTTCAATTTCTTTTTTCAGGGACTTAAAGTTCTTGTCATATAGGTCCTTCACTTGCTTGGTTAGTATTACCCCAATGTATTTTATGTCATTTGTGGCTATAGTAAAGGGTGATGTATCTCTGATTTCCTTCTCCGCTTTTTTGTCCATTGTATATAGGAGGGCTACTGATTTTTTGGAGTTGATCTTGTATCCTGCTATGTTGCTGAAGGTGTTTATAAGCTGTATCAGTTCCTTGGTGGAATCTTTGGGGTTGCTCAAGTATACTATCATGTCATCTGCAAATAGGGAAAGCTTGACTTCTTCCTTTCCAATTTGTATCCCCTTAATCTCCTTATGTTGTCTTATTGCTCTGGCTAGAACTTCAAGTACTATATTGAATAAGTATGGGGAGAGCAGACAGCCTTGCCTCGTTCCTGATTTTAGTGGAATTGCTTTGAGTTTCTCTCCATTTAATTTGATGTTGGCTGTTGGCTTGCTGTAAATTGCCTTTATTATGTTTAGGTATGTTCCCTGTATTCCTGATTGCTCCAAGACCTTTATCATGAAGGGGTGTTGGATTTTGTCAAATGCCTTTTCAGCATCTAGTGAGATGATCATGTGGTTTCTTTCTTTGAGTTTGTTTATATGGTGTATCACATTGACAGACTTTCGTATGTTGAACCATCCTTGCATCCCTGGAATGAATCCTACTTGATCATGGTGGATAATTGTTTTGATGTGGTCTTGGAGTCTGTTTGCCAGTATTTTATTGAGTATTTTTGCATCAATGTTCATGAGGGAGATCGGTCTGTAGTTCTCTTTCTTTGTTATATCCTTGTTTGGTTTGGGAATCAGGGTAATTGTAGCCTCATAGAAGGAGTTTGGTAATGTTCCTTCTGTTTCTATTGTATGGAACAATTTAGAGAGTATTGGTATTAACTCTTCTTTGAAGATCTGGTAGAATTCTGCACTGAAACCATCTGGTCCTGGGCTTTTTTTGGTTGGGAGACTTTTAATGACTGTTTCTATTTCGTTAGGGGTTATTGGACTATTTAAATAGTTTATCTGGTCTTGATTTAATTTAGGTATGTGGTACCTATCCAGAAAATTATCCATTTCTTTTAGGTTTTCCAGTTTTGTGGAATAGAGGTTTTTGAAGTATGACCTGATGATTCTCTGGATTTCCTCAATGTCTGTTGTTATGTCCCCCTTTTCATTTCTGATTTTGTTAATTTGGATGCTCTCTCTCTGTCTTTTGGTTAGTTTGGATAAGGGCTTGTCTATCTTGTTGATTTTCTCAAAGAATTTTTTGTATTGTTCTCTTTGTTTCTATTTTATTGATTTCAGCTCTCACTTTGATAATTTCCTGGCATCTATTTTTCCTGGGAGACTTTGCTTCTTCCTGTTCTAGAACTTTCAGGTGTGCTGTTAAGTCACTAGTGTGAGATTTCTCCAGCTTATTTATGTGGGCGTTTAGTGCTATGAATTTCCCTCTTAGTACTGCTTTCATAGTGTCCCATAGGTTTGGATATGTGGTGTCTTCATTTTCGTTGATCTCTAGGAAGTCTTTAATTTCTTTCTTTATTTCTTCCTTAACCCATTGGTAATTCAGGTGGGTATTGTTCAGTTTTCATGAGATTGTAGGTTTTCTGTAGTTTTTGTTGTTGTTGAAATCCAACTTTAGACCATGGTGGTCTGATAGAACACAGGAGGTTATTCCAATTGTTTTGTATCTGTTTAGATTTGTTTTGTGACCAAGTATGTGGTCGATTTTAGAAAAGGTTCCATGGGGTGCTGAGAAGAAGGTATATTCTTTTTTGTTAGGATGGAATGTTCTGTAGATGTCGATTAAGTCCATTTGAGTCATGACATCAATTAAGTCCTTTATTTCTCTGTTAAGTTTTGATTTGGGGGATCTGTCCAGTGGTGAAAGTGGGGTGTTGAGGTCTCCCACTATTAATGTGTGGGGTTTTATATGTGATTTAAGCTTTAATAATGTTTCTTTTACATATGTGGGTGCCCTTGTGTTTGGGGCATAAATGTTCAGAATTGAGACTTCATCTTGGTGGATCTTTCCTGTGATGAGTATGTAATGCCCTTCTTGATCTCTTTTGATTGATTTTAGTTTGAAGTCTATTTTGCTGGATATCAGGATGGCTACACCCGCTTGTTTCTTAAGACCGTTTGATTGGAAAGTCTTTTCCCAGCCTTTTATTTTTAGGTAGTGTCTATCTTTGAATTTGAGATGTGTTTCTTGTATGCAGCAGAAAGATGGGTCCTGCTTTCGTATCCATTCTGTAAGCCTATGTCTTTTTATAGGTGAATTAAGTCCATTGATATTGAGGGATATTAATGTCCAGTGATTGTTCATTCCTGTTATTTTTTGGTGGTGATGTGTGTGTACTTTTCTTCGTTGGGGTCTACTGCTGTGGCTTTATCTATTGCCTGTGTTTTCGAGGTTGTATCTGACTTCCTTAGGTTGGAATTTTCCTTCTAGTGCTTTCTGTAGGCCTGGGTTTGTGGATAAATATTGTTTAAATCTGGCTTTGTCATGGAATGTCTTGTTCACTCCATCTATGATGATTGAAAGTTTTGCTGGGTATATTAGTCTAGGCTGACATCCATGGTCTCTTAATGTCTGCATTACATCTGTCCAGGACCTTCTGGCTTTCAAAGTCTCCATTGAGAAATCGGGTGTTATTCTGATAGGTTTGCCTTTATATGTCACTTGGCCTTTTTCCTTTGCTGCTCTTAATATTCTTTCTTTATTCTGTACGTTTAATTGTTTAATTATTATGTGGCGAGGGGACTTTTTTGGGGGGTCTAGTCTGTTTGGTGTTCTATAGGCTTCCTGTATCTTCATAGGCCCTTCTTTAAGTTGGGAAAGTTTTCTTCTATGATCTTGTTGGATATATTTTCTGTGCCCTTGAGTTGGTATTCTTCTCCTTCTTCTACCCCTATTATTCGTAGGTTTGGTCTTTTCATGGTGTCCCAAATTTCTTGGACATTTTGGTTCATGACTTTGTTGACTTTAGTGTTTTCTTTGACTGATGAATCTATTTCTTCTATTGTATCTTCAACGCTAGAGATCCTCTCTTCCATCTCTTGCATTCTGTTGATTATACTTGCATCTGAAGTTCCCAATCGTTTTCTCAGATTTTCTATTTCCAGCATTCCCTCTGTTTGTGTCTTCTTCATTTTTTCTATTTCCCTTTTCAGGTCTTGGACTGTTTCCTTCATTTGTTTCATTGATTTTTCTTGATTTTCTTTCAGTATTTTATTGTTCTCTTCCAGGACTTTTTTGATTTCTTCTAATTTGTTTGCCCTTTCCTCTAGTTGTTTACAGTGTTCTTCACATTTTTTTGTCTTTTCCTCTACACGAGCCTCTAGCTTCTTCATGATGACATTCATAAGGCTATTTTCTTCTGCTTCTTCCAATTTCTGATGTTCAGGTCTAGGTGTTGGAGGAGGGCTAGGGCCTGGTGATGGTGTATTGCTATTCATTTTGTTGTATGTGTTTCTGCCTTGACGTCTGCCCATCTCCTTGTGGTTCGTTCTTGGCCTTATCCGCACACTTGGTTCAGACAGAGCTGACAGATTCAGGAAGTCTCTCTCTCTTGTCCAGATGGGAGCTCTCTTGTCCAAATTGGAAGTCCGGGGCAGGATGGGAGCTCTTGTTCAGAAGGGAAGTCCAGGGGAGGATGGGTGCTCTTCTCTCTCTCTCTCTCTCTCTCTCTCCTCCAGATGGGAAATCCAGGGCAAGATGGGAGCTGGGGGCCAGCCTCTAAGTCTCAGGAAGAGGCTTGGGGCTCAGGCGGATGGGCATGGGGGCAGGGCGTGGAGACTGCAGGGTCTGCCAGAGGTCTTGGAGAAGGGGATCCTTCCAGGTGGGGCTAGAAGGGAACCTGCCCGGGGACCAGAACCTGGGGCCAAGTTGGGCAGGTCTTCCCCAGAGTGGCTGGTGCCCAGGGATGGGGTCCCGGGGCAAGCTAGGGCACTCATCTGTGCTTCAGAAGGGAAGTCCTGGGCAAGATGGGAGCTGGGGGCCGGCCTCTAAGTCTCAGGAAGAGGCTTGGGGCTCAGGGGATGGGCGTGGGGGCAGGGCGTGGAGACTGCAGGGTCTGCCAGGGGTCTTGGAGAAGGGGATCCTTCCTGGTGGGGCTAGAAGGGAACCTGTGCTTCACAAGGGAAGTCCTGGGCAAGATGGGAGCTGGGGGGCCGGCCTCTCCGTATATGAATTCTTACTCCCTGACCTTCACGTTGTGAACCCTGAGTCCCCTGACAGGGTAAGGAAAACACCTCTCCTGGATCATGTTAGAGATAAGAATTAGTGTAAAACCCCTATAAGAGTAGATAACAGCTCTGTGGAATGGACACAAACCCTTATTTTACAGAAGATGAACCACAGAAAGCAAAATACACTTTTGGTGGTTATTCTTGATTCTCAACCCAACTAGATATGGAATTAACTAAAATCCTAATATGGAGGACAAAACTGTGAGAAATGTTTTGCTTAAGTTGAAGTAGGTAGATACACTTCAAATACAGACTTTGAAAGTTAAAAGAAACAAACATCTAATCCGAATCTCAGGGCCTGAAGACACACACCTTTAATCCAGATCTTGAGTCTGGAAGACACACCCTAAATTGGGCCACACCCTCTGTTGGAAGCATATAAAAGGACATGGAAGGAGGAAGCTCTTGCTCTTTGCCTGCTTGCCCTCACCTTGTAGCAAGACCATTCCTTCCCCGGCATTAGAGAATTTTCCTTCAGAATTCCAGCATATACTGAAGACCCAGGGACACATCCAACCTCCTGGACTGAGTAAGTACTAGATCCTTGGCTTCCCTTCACAGCTAGCCAATGTGGGAATAGCAGGACTGCAGCCCTAAGTCATACACAGAAAGATTAATTATATATGTTCTGTTACTCTGCAGAACCCTAGTATAACATTTTTGATATGAGTGTACAAAATGTTCCAAATTTTCAAAAGTTATCTATAATTATGAAAACTGGGTACCTATTGACCCAAGATTTAATCTAGAAAAAAATGGAGTGATGTAAGAGGCCCTAGTAGCCTACACTGTCTTCTCTGAAACTAGTATTGAAATCTAGATAGAAAATTTCAGACCCAAGTTTCCACCCTCATAGAAGATGGGACAGAAATAAAAACTAAAAATCTAAACCAGGTCTATTATTGTATCCCACAGAGTGAAGATAAAACACTTGCTAGTTCTTCATTTTGGATCCAGTTTAACCTTCAAACTACCTCCAGAAATGTCAGGGGACCAGACATCCCAGAGATGTGACCACACCGAAATCAGAGTCCAGAATATTTTCTACAGGTGGACCATCAGCAACTTTCGTTTTCTTCTGGAGGAAATTCAGGAAAGCATTAGAAGCCCAACTTTCTCAATAGGAGCCAATGACAAATGGTGTTTGAGAATACACCCGAAGGGAGTGGATGAAGAAAGTGCAGATTACCTGTCAGTTTACCTAGTGTTGCTCAGCTGTCTAAAGAGTCCTGTTTGGGCAAAGTTCCAGTTCTTGATATTAAGCACCGATGGAGAGACAACCCACGGTGAGAGCAAAACTATAGTCTCTAGGTTCGAGCCAGGTGTTGAACTGGGATTTAAAAAGTTCATCCTTCGAAACTTCCTCTTGTCCTTTGTACCTTGGCTTCTCCCAGATGACAAGCTCACCCTCCTCTGCAAGGTGAGCATGGTTGATGACTCTTTGAGCACCTCTGACCAGAACAGAAAGCCAAGAATTCAGGTTCCTAGATGCACCTTGGCAGATGAGCTAGGAGAGCTGTGGGAGAATTCCCAATTCACAGACTGCTGCCTGGTGGTATCTGGCCAGGAATTTCAGGCTCACAAGGCCATCTTAGCAGCTCGCTCTCCAGTTTTCAGAGCCATGTTTCAACATGACATGAAGGAGAGCAGAAAGAACCACTTTGAGATCTCTGACCTGGAGCCGCAAGTCTTCAAGGCAATGATGGACTTCATTTACACAGGAACAGCACCAGACCTGGACAGCATAGCAGAAACTCTGCTGGCAGCTGCTGGCAGGTATGGCCTGGAGCGTTTGAAGGTCATGTGTGAGGATGCCCTCTGCAGGGACCTCTCTGTGGAGAATGCTGCCCACACTCTTGTCCTGGCTGACCTCCATAGAGCAGGGCATCTGAAAACCCAGGCATTGGATTTCATTACAGCACATGCTTCTGAGATCTCTGAGACTTCAGGCTGGAAGACAATGGTGGAGTCATGTCCCCACTTGTTAGCTGAATCATACCATTCCCTGGCTTCTGCTCACTGCTCTTTCCGGCAGCCCCCCTCAAACGCCTAAATCGACCCTAGTACCTGGTCAGCTGTGACCTACATTTGTCTCCCAGAAGCAGCAGCCAGTGTAGTTATTGATTACACCTGGGTAGACTATGGGACCTATGTAGCATTTACAGTGAATCTGGGGAAAGACAGATGGTGGATGAGACTTTAATACAGGTGGAAATGAGTTGAATGGAAGGCTGGGGGAGGGGAAGGTCTGGACTCTGGTACAATCTACTCAGCCTTTTCCCTGCTGCTGTACTGGTTTGATTTTTGTCCAATGAGTTGTAAACTGGAATTCATATTAATTGCTGGCCCCAAGCACATTACAACAGGGTTTCTTTGGAGAAACTTGTCTGAATTGGACCTAGCAGAACATATGGTCAAGGACTCAGAAAGGAAAAAAACAACCTGAATATTTGATTATAAGAGAAGGGGAAGAGAATGAAGACATTTTTCTCCAAACTCAGTGTGTGGGAATGGAGAGATGACTCAGTTGGCAAAAGCAATTGTTGCTCTTGTAGAGGATCCTTGTACAGTTCTCCTCTTGTCTCTATGGGCACAAACATCTCTGTAGACAGTACTTAACCACCCAAAATACAAAATGAATAAAAATTTTAAAATCAGCTTGTGGATTCTAGTAGTGTTTTTGTTTAAAGAAAGCCATTTTAGTCCATCCAGATCTGCTCAGCTGTGGAAGTTTGTGGTACTGTGTTTCCCAAAATGTTGTGTACCTTGATAAACTTATCTGGGGTCAGAGAACAGAAAAGGTACTAGTTAGGCAGTGATAGCACACGCCTTTAATCCTAGCATTCCAGAGGCAGAAATCCATGAGTTCAAGGATACAGACGGGCATGATGACTCATCACACCTTTAATCCCAGGGAGTGGTGGTAGAAAGCAGAAAGGTAAGGCTGGGTAGTGGTGGCACATGCCTTTAATCCCAGCACTCCGGAGGCAGAGGCAGGCAGATCTCTGAGTATAGGTCAGCCTGGGCTACCAAGTGAGTTCCAGGAAAGGGGCAAAGCTACACAGAGAAACCCTGTCTCGAAAAACCAAAAAAAAAAAAAAAAAAAAAAAGTAGAAAAGTATATAAGGCGTGAGGACCAGAAACTAGAAGCATTTGGCTGGTTAAGCTTTCAGGCTTTGGAGCAACACAGTTTAGCTGAGATTCATTCTGGATGAGGACTCAGAGGCTTCCAGTCTGAGGAAACAGGACCAGCTGAGGAACTGGCAAGGTGACATAGCTGTGGCTTGTTCTGTCTCTCTGATCTACCAGCATTGACCCCAATAACTGGCCCCAGGTTTGATTTTATTAATAAGAATTTTTAAGATTCATGCTACAGAAGTTTGTTCAGTGTCTTCACTGACACACACACACACACACACACACACATACACACACACACACACACACACACACGTCAATGAAAGGAAACCTAATGAAATTTTGTTATGTTCATATTGTGCACCCTAATAAACTTATCTGGGGTCAGAGAACGGACCACTAGATGCAGCCACTAGATGCAAAGGCTGGAAAATGGTGGCACTCACACCTTTAATCCTAGCATTCCAGAGGCAGAAATTCCTCAGGATCTCTGTGACTTCAACGCCACATTGGAAACAGCCAGGCATAGTGACTCATGCCTTTAATACCAGAAAGTGAGCCTTTAAACCCAGGGAGTGTTGGCAGAAAGCAGAAAGATATATAAGGCGTGAAGACCAGAAACTAGAAGCTTTTGGCTGGTTAAGCTTTTAGGCTTTTAGCAACAGTTCAGCTGAGATTCATTCTGGATGAGGATTCAGAGGCTTCCAGTCTGAGGAAATAGGATCAGCTGAGGAATTGGCAAGGTGAGGTAGCTGTGACTGTTCTGTCTCTCTGATCTTCCAGTATTCACCCCAATACCTGGCTTCCAGGTTTGATTTTACTAATGAGACCTTTTAAGATTCCTGCTACAGTCAACAGTAGGCTTTCTTCAGCAGCTGATGTGAGCAAATACTGAGATCCACAGCCAAACATTAGGCAGAGCACAGGGTTCTTTATATATTCGGGATATCAGTCCTCTGCCAGATGTAGGGTTGGTGAAGATCTTTTCCCATTCTGTAGGCTGTCGTTTTGTCTTGTTGACCGTGTCCTTTGCCCTACAAAAGCTTCTCAGTTTCAAGAGGCCCAATTTATTAATTGTTTCTCTCAGTGTCTGTGCTACTGGTGTTATATTTAGGAAGTTTTCTCCGGTGCCAATGTGTTCAAAACTACTTCCTACTTTCTCTTCTATCAGGTTTAGAGTAACTGGATTCATGTTGAGGTCTTTGATCTACTTGGACTTAAATTTGTGCACGGTGACAGATATGGATCTATTTGCAGTCTTCTACATGTTGACATCCAGTTATGCCGCACCATTTGTTGAAGATGAATTCTTTTTACATTGTACACTTTGGGCTTCTTTGTCTGAAATCATATACTCATAAGTGTGCAGATTAATGTCAGGGTCTTCAGTTTGGTTTCATTGGTCCACATGTCAGTTTTTATGCCAGTACCAAGCTGTTTTTATTACTATAGCTCTGTAGTAGAGCTTGAAGTCAGGGATCAGGATGCCTCCAGAGGTTGTATAATTGTACAGGATTCTTTTGGCAACCCTGGGTTTTTTATGTTTCCATAAGTGGTTGAATATTGTTCTTTCCAGATCTGTGAAGAATTGTGTTGGGATTTTGATGGGAATTGCATTGAATCTGTATATTGCTTTTGGTAAGATTGCCATTTTTACTGTGTTAATCCTACCTATCCATGATCATGGGAGATCTTTCCATTTTCTGACATCTTCTTCAATTTCTTTCTTTGAGAACTTAAAGTTCCTTTCATACAGGTCCTTCGCTTGCTTAGTTAGCGTTACCGCAAGGTATTTTTTATATCATTTGTGGCTATTGTAAAGTGTGATGTTTCTCTGATTTCTTTCTCAGCCCATTTGTCATTTGTATATACAAGGAATACTGATTATTTTTTTGAGTTAATCTTGTATCTGGCTACGTTGCTGAAGGTGTTTAAAAGCTCTATGAGTTTCTTTGTCTAATTTTGGGGTCACTTATGTATACTATCATGTCATCTGCAAATAGTGAAAGCTTGTCTTCTTCCTTTGCAATATGTTTTCCTTTGATCTCCTTTTGTTGTCTTATTACTCTAGCTAGAACTTCAAGTACTATATTGAATAAGTATAGGGACAGCAGACAGCCTTAACTTGTTCCTGATTTTAGTGGAATTGCTTTGAGTTTCTCTCCATTTACTTAGATGTTGGCTGTTGGCTTGCTGTAAATTGCCTTTATTTTGTTTAGGTATGTTCCCTATATTCCTGATCTCTCCAAGACCTCTATCATGAAGGGGTGTTGCATTTTGTCAAAGGCCTTTTCAGCATCTAGTGAGATGATCATGTGTTTTTGTCTTTCTTTTGGTTTGTTTATATGGTGTATTACATTGACAGATTTTCTTATGTTGAACCATCCTTGCATCCCTGGGATGAAGCCTACTTGAACATGTTTTGATGTGTTCTTGGAGTCTGTTTGCCAATATTTTATTGAGTATTTTTGCATCATGTTCATAAGGGAGAGTGGTCTGTAGTTCTCTTTCTTTGTGGCATCTTTGTGTGGCTTGGAAATCAGGGTAATTATAGCCTCATAGAAGGAGTTTGGTAATGTTCCTTCTGTTTCTATTGTGTGGAACAATTTAAAGAGTATTGGTATTATCACTTCTTTGAAGACCTGTTAGAATTATGCACTAAAACCTTCTGGTACTGGGCTTTTTTTGTTGGGAGGCTTTTAATGACTGTTTCTATTTCCTTAGGGCTTATTGGTCTATTTAGATAGTTTATCTAGTCTTGATTTAACTTAGGTATGTGTTACCTATCCAGAAAATTGTCCATTTCTTTTAGATTTTTCCAGTTTTGTGGAGTTCAGGTTTTTGAAGTATGACCTGATAGTTCTCTGGATTTCCTCAATGTTAGTTGTTCTGTCTCCATTTTCATTTCTGATTTTGCTAATTTGGATGCTCTCTCTCTCTGCCTTTTGGTTAGTTTGGATAAGGGTTTGTCTATCTTGTTGATTTTCTCAAAGAACCAACTCTTTGTTTCATTGATTCTTTGTTTTGTTCCCTTTGTTTTTATTTTATTGATTTCAGCTCTCAATTTGGTTATTTCCTGGTGTCTATTCCTCCTGGGGAACTTTGCTTCTTCTTATTCTGAGGCTTTAAGGTGTGCTGTTCAGTCACTAGTGTGAGATTTCTCCAATTTCTTTATGTGGGCATTTAGTACTATGAATTTTCCTCTTAGCACTGCTTTCAGAGCATCCCATAAGTTTGGGTATGTGGTATATTCATTTTCATTGATCTCTAGGAAGTCTTTAATTTCTTTCTTTATTTCTTCCTTGACCCATTGGTGATTCAGTTGAGCATTATGATTTCTAGGATACTTCCTACTTTCTGTTCTATCAGGTTCTGTGTAGCTGGATTTATGTTGGGGTCTTTGATCCACTTGGATTTGAATTTTGTGCATGATGATAGTTATGGATCTATTTGCAATTTTCAACACGTTGATATCCAGTTATGCCAGCACCATTTGTTGAAGATGCTTTCTCTTTTACATTGTACAGTCTTGGCTTTTTGGTCAAAAATCAGGTGTTCATAGGTGTGTGGATTAATGTCAGGAACTTCAATTTGATTCCATTGGTGCACATGTTGGTTTTTATGCCAATACTAAGCTTTTTGTATTACTATAGCTCTATAGTAGAGCTTGAAAGCAGAGATGATGATACCTCAGAAGTTGTTTATTGTAAAAGCTTGTTTTAGATATCCTAGGATTTCTTTTTTCCATATTAAGTTGAGTATTGTTCTTTTGAGGTCTGTGAAGAATTGTGTTGGAATTTTGAAGGATATTGCATGAATCTGTAGATTGCTTTTGTAATATTGCCATTTTTACTATGTTGTTTCTACCTATCCATGAACATGGGAGATCTTTCCATTTTCTGATAGCTTCTTCAATTTCTTTCTTCTGAGACTTAAAGATCTTGTCATACAGGTCTTTCACCGATTGGTTAAAGTTACCCCAAGGTATTTTATATTATTTGTGGCTATAGTAAATGGTGATGTTTCTCTGATTTCTTTCTCAGCCTGTTCATTGGTGAGAGTGGAAAGCTGAAGTCTCCCACTATTAGTTTGTGTGGTTAGATGTGTGATTTAAGCTTTAGGAATATTTCTTTTCCATATATGGGTGCCCTTGTGTTTGGGGCATAAATATTCAGAATTGAGACTTCATCTTGATGGATTTTTCCTGTGATGAATACATAATGTCTTTTTTTGATCTATTTTGATTAAGTTTGAAGTCTATTTGGTTACATATTCGGATAGCTACACAAGCTTGCTTCCTAAGTCCAATTGACTGGAAAGACTTTTCCCACACCTTTACTCTGATGTAGTGTCTGTCTTTGAAGTAGAGGTGTGTTTTCTGTATGGTATGTAACAGAAGGATGGATTCTGTTTTAATATCCATTCTATTAGCTTGTGTCTTTTTATAGGTGAATTGAGTCCATTGATATTAAGAGATATTAATGATGAGTGATTGTTAATTCCTGTTATTTTTGTGGTAGTGTTGTGTGTTTCCCTTCTTTGGGATTTGTTGGTGTGGGATTATCTATTGCCTGTGCTTTCACGGGTACATCTAACTTCCTTGGGTTGGATTTTTTCTTCTATTGCTTTTTGTGTGGCTAGATTTTTGTTAGGTATTGTTTAAAGCTGGTTTATCATGGAATATTTTGTTTACTCTGTCTATGATGATTGAGACATTTGCTGGGTTGGCCTCCATGGTCTCTTAGTGTCTGCATAAGCTTTATCCAGGATCTTCTGGCTTTCATTCTGAAGTCAGAGGTTATTCTGATGGGTCTGACTTTATATGTTACTTTGCTTTTTTTTTCCTTTGCAGCTCTTATTATTTTTTCTTTATTTTGTACGTTTAGTGATTTTATTTTATGTGGTGAGGAGACACCTTTTTTTGCAGTCTATTTGGTGTTCTGTAAGCTTCTTGTATCTTCACAGGCATTTCCTCCTTTAGGTTGGGAAAGTTTTCTTCTGTGATTCTGTTGAATATATTCTCTATATCTTTGAGGTGATATTCTTCTCCTTTTTTATCCCTAATATTCTTAGGATTGGTCTTTGGACTTCTCATGGTGTCACAGATTTCGAGAAAATTTTGTGTTATGACTTGGCTAGGTTTAATGGTTTTTTTTTTCCCCCGATGCATATATTTCTTCTTTATCTTCAATGCCAGAGATTCTCTCTTTGAAAAGTTGCTTTCTGTTGGTGATGCTTGCAGCTGTACTTCCTGTTTGTTTACTCAGATATTCCGTTTCCAGCATTCCCTCTCTTTGTATCTTCTGTATTGCCTCCATTTCAATTTTTGAAGTCTTGAAGTGATACCTGCTTGATTGCTTTTTCTTGGTTTTCTTGGCTTTATTTAAGGGATTTATTGATTTCTTCCAATTTTTTGTTTGTCTTTTCCTTGGTTTCTTTAAGAGAAATTTTCATTTCCTCTTTAAAGGCCTCTATCATCGTCTTAAAGTCATTTTTTTGGATTGTTTTCTTCTGCCTCTTATATATTGGGATTTTCAGGTCCTCCTGATGTAGAACCATGAGGTTCTGGTGGTACCATATTGCTCCTCATGTTGCTTAACGTATTCTTTCCCTGGCATCTACCCATCTCTACCTCCAATCAGTGCAAATGGTGTCCATGTCTCAGGGAGCCACTCTTGGTCCAATTGGAGCTGTTGGAGTAGGTCTCAGGGAGCAGTTGTGGTCTCAGAGGATGGGTACTTTTGGGGGGTGAAGCAGGGCTTATAAGTTACAGGTTCCAGTGGGAGATGGTGGTAGTCAGGACTGCCTCTTTAGTTCTGCCTGCTGGCCTGCACCTGGGGATGCAATGGTTGGGGGTCTGGGGTCACTAGTTGTGCCCCTGGAACTAAAGCCTAGAGGCTGGGGTGATCTGCTAGTAGAACAAAGACTCACCTCTTGGTCCAATCCAAGCTCACAGGGAGCAACTGCTATCTCAGAGGATGGGTGGGTTTGGGGGGTGGAGTGGTCATTGTAGGTTACAGGGTCTGGTGGGGGATGGTGGTAGTCAGGCTTGCCCAAAGGAATCCTACCTGGGACATATTGTTTCTGATTTATGTTTTATCTTGGTGCCCTTTTCCTTTCATGTCTGTGAAGTGTCTTTACTTATTTCTCTGATTAGCCCTTGGCTTAAATCTATTTGATGAGATATAAAAGCAAGTACACAGCTTATTTCTTAGATCCATTTGCTTGGAATATCTATTCCAATCCTTTACCCTGAGGCAATCCCTACCCATTAGGTTTAGGTGTGTTTCTTGGATGCAGCAGAAGGGTGGAATCTGATTTCATATCTACTCTGTTAGTCTGACTTTTCACTGGGGAATCAAAACCACTGATATTGAGAAAGATCAATAAACAATGATGGTTGATTCCTAATATTTTGTTGTCTATTGTTTGGGTGGTGGAGGAGTCTGTGTGTATGTGTGTGTTTCCCTACTTTTGCTTTTACTGCTTTCGGATTATTTATTCCCTGTATTACTCATGGTTGTAGTGAATCTCCTTAGGTAGGAGTTTTCCTACAACCACTTTCTATAGGATGGGATTTGTACACAAATATTGCTTGAAGTTGGCTTTATGGTGGAATATCTTAAATTTCCATCTATAGTAATTGGCTGGGTATAGTAGTCTGGGTCTGTATCTGAGTTCTCTTAGAGTCTGCTGCACATCTGTATAGGTTCTTTTAGCTTTTAAATTATCTTCAACCCCTGAGATTCTCAGGCTGCCCCTCAATAGTTTTGCAGTTTCCACTGAGATTCCAGAGATAAGACCTAAGATACCAGGTTCTCAGAGCAAGTCAGAGAAAAAAGAGTGTGGTGTCCAGTGAACTTTAGAAATGGTATAACCTGAGTTTCAGGTCCCCAAGAGTCTGTATGATCAGTCCCTGCCTAATGCTTTGGAGGGATCTGACACGTGCACCTGGTCTCTCACCTCTGCATGAGGAATTGGATTGACACATTCTGTTTTGACACATAGGAGAGTTGGCCATGGCCAGCTGCTTCAGTGTCCAGAATAAATGTGAGATGTCACCATATTCCATGGGGGAAGTACCACTCAGGCTGTAAAATCCTCACCTACACAGTACTACCTGTCAAAACAGAAACAAGGGCCTAATCCATCACCATCCATACTGATGGGGAAACTATAAATATTCTACCCCTACTGTTTGGCCTCTATAACTATTCTTGTTAACAGAATTATGTCAATTCAGAAATTAGAATCTGTGCTTGAGAGCTCACCCCAGAAAGTCTCTATGCTACAGTAGGTTCCTGAGTACCCAGTGTAATTGTCAGCCTGTAAATACTTTCTATTGGAGTATATCCCAATATATCTTCTCTGGTGGCTATCTTACATTTCTGAAGATACCACTGAGATCCCAGACACCAGAAGTGGATAGAGTGGTGGACTGAGGTCCTCTTGGAGTAGGGATGGGTATGGAGTACAAGAGCTCCAGGGTGTGCCCATTCTAATCTAGGCATCCAAGCCTCCCTTTAATCAATTGCTGCATAACACTTCAGAGGACTCTGACACTTCCACACAAAAAGGAAACACATTAGAAAGTTATTTGGCCTCTGAAGTCTGGAGGAATGTCTTATTAAAGCACTTTCTGTGTGGACACATAGGAGAGGGGTGTCATGGGGCTATTCCCCATTGTTTAGAATTTGTTTGATACTTCACCTGATTCCTCCTGTCTGTTCTATTGTATGAATAGATGCTAGAAAGTCCTGAGGGGTTTTTTTTGTGTGTGTGTGTGTGGTGTGTGTGTATGTATGTGTGTTTGTGTGTGTTTCATGTTGTTCTCTCAGCTTTGTTTTCCTTTAATGAACAGTGGCTCTCTCAGCTAGGAGAACATCTCCCTCCAGGCTTAATACATGCACTTCCTACTGCTGGGAATCTGAGTATTTTTGACTAAATCAGTTTGCCCTGTGAACCCGCTACCAATGGGAAAAAGAAAAGCTCCACCTGTGCCTCTCCACAAATGAAAAACATTATGAGCAAAGGCTAAGCTTACTGCCCAAGGTTTCTTAGTAACTCTGTGACAAGTCACACCTGCCCTCCAGGAGTATGCTCACTGGAGCATAGGTCTCACAATTTAGAGCACCTTTCTTACAAACAATGGTTCTTGAAGTGATCACCAACAAAACCTTCAAATGACACATATGATGGAGGGGTGTCTACTCCTGTGACCCTGAACTCTCCTGGTGAATAGTCACCCATGATACTAATTAGTCATCTGCAAAGAGTCTATCAGATGAATAAAATATCAAGGAGTCAAAACCAAAGATGATTTATCCTATATTAACTGAAAGTAGTGTTGGAGTAATTCTTACAGTAGAGCCAGACTGGGAATGGCTGAGCTGATTGAATCTGAATTTATTTCTGTGTGCTTTAGGCTTAGAGAGTCTCTCTAAGACAGGACTAACTGGAGAGAGATGAGGTAAAGGGAACATATTCCTGATCACACTACAGAGGGGGATCCATTCAAAGCCCCTCCCTCTATGGTTTCTGTTGAACACATTCTGCATTTCACAGAAACGAGCATCATAGATGTGGGGAGCATTTTACAGATCACATATTGAAGAGGAACCATCTCAAAATGCCTTCCTCATAACTGTTTAGTATCTTCTGCTGGAAACCAGAATACTTTCTCACTTTTAAGGACCTACAGAGTAAGCACAGAAGTTCAAAGTTTGAAAAAGGCAGTACTCAGAGTTTAAAATGTAAAATACAAGGTATGGGAGGCTAAATCAAATCAATCAACATGATTGAATTGAGAAGCGTTTAGGACTACACAAAACACAATCAAAATTCACTTATGATTTTTAATCATGGTTTCCAACTTGGATTCTTATGGAAAGAACTAAAATCCTAAAACGGAGAAAACATCTCTGAGATTTTCTGCTTAAGTAGCAGAGTTAGATGCACTTCCAATCTGCATTTGGACGTAGAAAGAGATAAACATTTAATCTGGATCTCAGGGCCTGAAGACACACACCTTTAATTCATATCTTGATGCTGGAAGGCACACCCTAAATTCAGCCACACCCTCTGTTGTTGCTCATTGCCTGCTTGCCCTCACCTTGCAGCAAGTCCATTCCTTTCCTCTCTTTAGAGAATACTTCTCTGGAATGCCAACATATATTGAATACAGCTCAGCTGTCCAACCTCCTGGACTGAGTAAGTACAGGATTCTTGTACTTCCCCTTCATGGCTATCCATTGTGGGATTGGCAGGACTGCAGGCCCAAGTCATGCTAATAAATACCCCTCCCTCATCTATAGAAAGATTTATTATGTATATTCTGTTACTTTTGAGAACCCTAGCACAACACTTTTTTATATGGGTGAATAAAATGTCCCAAATTATTCAACAGTTGTGAATAATGGTCAAAACTAGTTACCTATTGACCTAAGATTCAACCTAGAAAAAACGGAGTGATGTAACAGTCCCTAGTAGTCTAGACTGTCTTCTCTGAAACTAATATTGAAATCTGGATAGCAAATTTGAGAGAGATTTTTCCATCCCCACTCAAGAAGGAACAGAGGGAAAAACAGAAACTAAAAATCTAAAAAATATTTGTAATTGTGACCCCTAGGTTAAAGCAGAAAAATATACCAGTTCTTCCTTTTGAATAAGCTTTAACTTTCAAACCATCACAAGCAGATATGTCAGGGGACCTGACAGCGAAGAGTTGAGGCTACACACAGATCAGTGTCCAGAAATTCTCCTATTGGTGGACCATCTCCAACTTCCATTTTTGCTTGGAGGGAATATGGGTAGACAATAAAAGGGCCACTTTCTCACCAGGAGCCAATGACAAACAGAAATGGTGTTTGAAAGTACACCTGAATGGGGTGGATGAATAAGGCAAAGATTACCTGTCACCTTACTTAGTATTGCTACCTGTCCAAAGAGCACACTGTGGGCAAAGTTCCATTTGTAGATCCTACATGCCAAATGAGAGAAAACAGAAATGATGAAGTCATCAGGTTCCTGCAAAACTGACACTGGGGATTCAAAAAGTTCATCTTTGAAGATTTGATCTTCTCTCATGGGCTTTGGCTTCTCCTAGATTACAAATTCACTCTCCTCTGCAAGGTGATTATGGTTAAGGACTCCTTCTGCATCTCTGATCAGAGCAAGAAGCCAGGGATCCAGGTTCCAGGTGCATGATGGCAGATGACCTATGAGAGCTTTGGCAGAGTTCCCCATTCACAAACTGCTGCCTGGTGGTAGCTGTTCAGGAATTTCAGGCTCACAAGGCCATCTTAGGAGCTGTCTCCAGTTTTCAGAGCCATGTTTGAACATGACATGCAGGAGAGCAAAAGGAACCTGGTTGAGATCCCTGACCGGGAGCCACATGTAGTACAAGTTGTTAGAAGGTCTTATTCATAAAAACAAACCCAGTGCCAGTTATGGAGGTGAATCCTGGAAGATCAGAGAAGTAGAACAAGCCACAGCCATCTCATCTTGCCAGTGCCTCAGCTGATCCTGTTTCCTCAGACTGGAAGCATCTGAGTCCTAATCCAGAATGAATCTCAGCTGAGATGCTGCTAAAAGCCTAAAAGCTTAACCAGGCTCTAGTACCTGGTCCTCACACTTTATATACCTTCCTGCTTCCTGCCATCACTTCCTGGGATTAAAGGCATGTGTCACCATGTCTGGCTGTTTCCAGTGTAGCTTTGAAATCACAGAGATCCAGATGGATCTTGCCTCCAGAATGCTAGGATTAAAGGGGTATGTGCCACCATTTTCTGGCTTCTGTGTCTATCTAGTGGCTGTTCTGTCCTCTGACCCCAGGTAAGCTTATTAGGATACACAATATATTGGTGGACACAATATATCACCACATTTCCCCTTTTTTGTCTAATATAATAAAAGAAGGTTACAGTCAAGAATTACATTAACAATGTCTAGTCCATTAACATTTGACAGATTCAGAGGAAAACTCCATTAATAAATAACAATGTCCAGTCGATTAACAATTGACAGATTCAGATAAAAAAGTTTCATTACTTATCCTATTTGAAACAAGTAGTTCCTTTTTCAAAGTAGATTAAACAATCAGCCACAAGTCGTCAAGGCAATGATGGGCTTCATTTACACTGGGAAGGGAGCAGACCTCTACAGCATGGTAGATGCTGTACTGGCAGCTGCTTAAAATATGATGTGGAGCATTTGAAGTTCATGATTGAGCACGCCCTCTGCAGGTACCTCTCTGTGGATAATGCTGCCCACATTCTAATACTGGCTAACCATTACAATGCAGAGCAGCTGAAAACTCAGGCACTATATTTCATTACAGTTCATGCTTCTGATGTCTCCGAGTTCTCAGGCTGGAAGACAATGGTGGGCTCATACCCCGACTTGATGGCTGAAGCATACAGTTCCCTTGCTTCTGCACAGGGTCTCTTCCTGGAACCCCCTCTGAAAAGTCTGAAACAGTCTGTGGACATGTTCAGCTTTGACCTACAGGTGACTTCCAGCAGTAGCAGCCAGTGTGGTTGTTTCAAAGCCACCTGGGTAGACTCTGCTAGCAGGCAAACTTGCCACCTGGAAAGAGCAAGTGGGCAAAGACCAAAATCTTTTCTTCCTTATCTTTTTATAGGCTCCCAGCAGAAGGTGGGGCCCAATTAAAAGTGTGTCTTCTTCCATCAAGATCCAAAATAAAGGAGTATGTCTCCTTGCCTCAAGATCCAGATTAGAAGTGATTCTTCCTACTTCAGATTAATCAAAAAATCCCTCTTGTGTACCCTTCATTTTAAGATTTTAAAAAATTCCAGATAGTCAAGTTGACAACCAAGAATAGCCTTTACTAGTTCACCCCTTGTCAACTTCCCACACAATCATATCTCCTTATCCATCTTAATTTCCAGATGAAAGCAAAAACCATAATTACACCTAAACATAATTTAATTATCCCATATACAATTGCAAATGCAACATATATTTAAGCAGGTTATAATTTCATCTAACATAATATAACTGTCCCTCATACAGTCACAAATGTGTTAGGAATTTAGCATAGTTGTTGTTGTCTCTTAATGAATGTTCTCTCATTATCTCAAATTTAAATATGGTAGCCATTGCTAATCTCTTACTGGATGTTTTATCATTTGATAAAGAAATTGAAAGAAAACACAAATATCTGTATGAACACATTCTTAACAAAATACAACAGAATTACTCACGTCAACTGTATTGCTGTTTTCTGTAATTTCTTATATGGTCTAAGTTCCTGCTCCTCACCAGCTGCAATACTCAGGAGAACTGCTCCTGTACCCTTAATAGGACAACACAGCAGATCTGACCTTGTTGATGGGGGTTGGTCAGGAGGTTGTGCATGTGTGTATCTCTCTCTCTCTCTCTCTCTCTCTCTCTCTCTCTCTCTCTCTCTCTCTCTCTCTGTGTGTGTGTGTGTGTGTATGTGTGTGTGTGTGTGTGTGTGTGTGTGTGTGTGTGTGTGTGTGATGGCCTGATGGCAGGAGGGCTGGAAAAAGTGACCACACTCCTTGCTGGCCACAGCAGTGCGTGAGGTAGCAAAAGCAATGCTGGAGAGCTTGCCCTGTTGTGTCCATGAGGGAAAGCTGGCACACTGCCCAACCCAGCTACCACTCAGACCCAGAACCAGGGCTACAATTTGGCCAACCACAATATCCACCTTGTAGGGAAAAAGAACCAGCTAAAGAAACCCACCCTGACCCTGGAGCCCAGAACCAGGGGAAGAAATACATCCTAGATCTAGGACCTGATCCAGTGAAAGAAACACTTTATCCTTGAACCCAGAAACAAAGAAACATGCCCTGACTCTGAAACTAGTGCCTAAGAAATTCACTTTATCCATAGAATCAGAGCCAGTGAAAGAAATATGCCCAGGCCCTAGAATTAGAGCCAAAAATCTTAGAAAAGCCAATAAAGGAAGTACAGTTTGGCTCTGAAATCAGATCCATCTCTGCCCCTGACCAATGAAACTAATCAGTCCTTGAGCAGAAAACCTTGTCCCTGGAGAAACTCCACCCCTAAGAAATCTTATATAAACCACCTCCCTGTTTATATGTCAGCTGTTCTTTCCCACCCTGGTAGAGGCAGCCACTCTCTTGGATTTCTCCTTCCCAAACAAATCTCTTTCTCAATAAAATCTTGGGAGTGAAGATCTTCATTTGCTGGGGCAGAAAAGAAGAATCTTGCTAAATGTCCTGTAGAGGACTGTCACCAAAAAAACTTGCAGAGACTTTCCCTTAGGGGGCAGAGCAAGTCAGAGCAGAACAGAAGAACTTTGCTGAGAAGTCCCTTAGGGGATTGAGCAAGGGAGAGCAGAAAAAGTAAAAACTTTTCCCTTGAGCCAGAGGAGATTGCTATGTTTCTGCAGGGGTTTCCCTTTTAGCAGAATTAAACAGAAGAAGCAACATCTTGGGCCAGAGAAGAAGCACTGCTCTGCTGAGAAGCCCTCGTAAGTGGGGGCTCAGCAAAGCTCAGCTGTAACAGGTCTCCAGGAAAATAGCAGGATTGCTATATTTTGCTGGGAAACCATCCTCCACTACACCCCAACTCAAGGTATAGCTAGAGCTGTCCTAGCAGTTCAAGGTATAGCCTGATTCTATGAGCATTCAAGATACATTTTCCTTTAGAACTGAGCTGTTCCTTTACAGCTCCAGCCACCACAGCTGTCCTAGCAGCTCAAGCTATAGCCTGACTCTATGAGCATTCAAGATACCTTTTCCTTTAGAGCTGTGTAGCTAGAGTTTTCCTGCCTGGCCCACAGTCAGGACAAATCTCTCTCACCTGCCAGTCCCACTGCCGCTCAAACCCGACCAAGTAAACACAGAGACCTATATTGGTTACAAACTGTATGGCAGTGGCAGGCTTCTTGTTAACTGCTCTTACAGCTTAAATTAATCCATTTCTATAAATTTATACCTTGCCACATGGCTCGTGGCTTACCGGCATCTTCACATGCTGTTTGTCATCGTGGCGGCTGGCAGTGTCTCTCTGACTCAGCCTTCCACTTCCCAGCTTTATTCTCCTCCTTGTCCCGCCTACACTTCCTGCCTAGCCAATGGCCAATCAGTGTTTTATTTACTGACTAATTAGCAACACATTTGCCATACAGAACATCCCACAGCAGAGCTGAGCTGTTCCATTACAGTTCCAGTCACCACAGCTGTCTTAGCAGCTCAAGGTATAGCCAGACTTCCCAAGCCGTCAGGATACTTTCACCCTGCCACCCCAAGAGTTTCAGCTTACACAACTCATGTATGAATTGCTGGAGCATGTGAAGGGGCTGGAACTGCAGATTCAAAGATGCAGGATCTCTGTGACACAAGGCAACAACGAAGGTTATCCAAGAGGAGTCTCACTGAGGGCCCAGTATTGACAGTGTAGCAGAAGCTAGAGACCTCAAAGCAGAACAATGACTCATTGTAATGATCACTTACAAGTTAAGATGTATGGACTAAAGGGTGTACTGTGTGACTCACTGTGTCACACTACAGCTTCCACCCTGGGACTTTATTTTTGTATGTTAGTTAGTTTGGTTCTCTTTGTTTTGATTTTTTGGTTTCTCTTTTGAATTTTGTTTTGTTTTGTGGGAGAGGTTCCAGTGGTGGAAGGCAGCTACGATGGGTCAGGAAGACGGATGGATCTGGATGTTTGATGTGAAACCCACAAAGAATCAATAAAAAACTGAATTAAAAAGGGGAGTCAAGCATTTAATCTCAGCCTTCAGGGGGCTGAGGTACGCAGATCTCTGCATTTTTTTCTCCTTTTTTGTTTTTGTTTTTTGAAAAAGGGTTTCTCTGTGTAGTTTTGGTGCCTTTCCTGGAGCTCGCTCTGTAGACAAGGCTGGCCTCAAACTCACAGAGATCAGCCTGCCTCTGCCTCCCGAGTGCTGGGATTAAAGGCGTGCTCCACCACTGCCCAGCAGATCTCTACATTTTTGAGTCCAGCTTGCTCTTTAGTTTGGGTTCCAAGATAGCCAAGGCTATGTAAAGACACTCCCTTTCAAAAACAGAAAGAGAAAGAACCCAAACCAGCCTGAAAGCTGTATTTCATTGTGTGTGGTGATTAATGCCTACATCTTATGATACCATTGAGATTGGCTTAGGAGGATTGCTTATGTACAGGAAGGTCATTGTAAACAACGATTACAGCATATACTTATATTAGCTGGGAATATTTTGTTGACTTGTTGTTGGTGTTGTTTGTTATTTGGATGAGTTTTTTCGAGAAGGGTGTCAGAAATGTCAAACTCACAATGTAATTGAAAATGACCTGATTTTAAGAAATAAATAAACTGTCATGGAAAAAAATTAAGTGAAATAAAATTAAATTTAAAAAAAACTTCAAGTCTTTGACAAAGAAATTGAAGAAGATATCAGAAAATGGAAAGATCTCTGATGCTCATGAATTAGTAAGATTAACATCTAAAAATGGCCATTCTACAAAAATAATCTACAGATTCAAAGCAATCTGCTTCAAAATTTCAACACAATTCTTTCCATATCTTTAAAGACCATTCTCAGCTTCATATGGAAATATAGAAAGCATTGGATAGCTAAAATATTCCAAAACAATAAAAGAACTGCTGTAAGCATCACCATTCCTGATTCCAAATTGTACCTCAAAGGTATAATAAAAGTAATAAAAGAGTGTGGAGACCTCCAGGCCCTGACTGCTGCTGAGGGCTATGTCTGTGTCAATGGCCCCAGTGCATTCAGGGTCTTTGCCCAAACTTGACTCTTTGGACAGCTGAGCAACAGTAAGTAAACTGACAGGTAATCTTCAGTTTCTTCATCGACCAGACATGCATACTCTCAAACACTATTTCTGTTAGTCATTGCCTCCTGAAGAGAAAATTCAGTCAAGGTCCTATGTCACCAAAATTCCTCTGGAACCTAACCAACTGTTGGAAAACACTTATCCTTGCATTTTTGGGATTATAAAAACCCCATATATCCTGTCTTCCTGGCAATCCGCTCAAAGCTGGGATTAGAGAGAAAACCTATTATGGCAAAAAATAAAGCTTCTTTAATTTGGCTCAAAATATTTGGGTTGGGGTTTTTTCCTTTTTACCCATCTTGGCCCCTTTCCTGGAGTTGTGATATGTTTCTTCATTCTTGGTGTGTCTGTACCTTTTGTCATCTGCCTGGATTAGGCTGTTACAGTTTCCCATCCTCTTTTAATCATTGGAAAATGAGGCACCATGAGGAGCTATAAAGGATTTCTTACCTGAGAGCCATAATCTTTCTTACCTCCATTGTGGAGAAAGAATCCAATTGGCCGATGTTTATCTTGATCAATCACCCCACCTGACATTGTTATTTCCTTCTCAGCCTGTTGGATTAAGGATATCAGAAGCTCCAAGTGGTTTGGGAGAAGGCTGAGCTTCTGGTTCAATGATCTGTTTGTTGTGGCTCCAAACAGGAACACTGCTCACACCACCTGTCACAGTGGAATCAAAACTTCCAGGCCAGAAGAACTTCAGGTCATGGAAACAGGAAGAAATTTTTTCTCAAGAGGTTGCCAGGGGTGATAGTGAGTGGTACTATTCCCTTTTCTACCACCTGGTGCCTGGTCCCATGGATCTGGGCTATGGAGAAACCTGCCTCCTGACTAATCCTACACCAACCCTCCAGGTGGCTGCCACTTCATTGGCTCTGTAACTTTCTCTTCAAAAGTTCATAACAGCTGCTCCAGTAAGTCTGTGCATCTGGAACAACCAGTGGAATGCATGATTGTGGGCCAGAGTTGCACCTCTCTCTGAGAATTTAGTATCCTGGTCAGATGCTATACTGTGTGGAATACCATGATAGTTGAGAAGGCATTCTGTAAGACGCTGCGTGGTAGGTTTGGTAAAATCATTACAGGCAGGAAATGCAAATATATAACTAGAATAAGTATCTCCTCCATGATGGACATAGTGTTGTCCATTCCACAGAGGAAGTAGTCCAATGTATTCATCCTTCATGACCTTGTTCACTGGTAAGACTGGGGAACAGTGACATATCTGGGGCTCTGTGTTGGTCTCTGTTGTTGGCAGATCTGGCATTCAGCCGCAGCTGTAACCAGGTCACTCTTGATGAGTGGATATCCGTGTTGTCATTCCATGCATAATCCATATCTCAGCTACCTCAGCTACTTTGAACATGGGCCCATTGGGTAATAATGAGGATGGCTAGTTAAGGAGTCTGACTGTCCACATAGTGGGTCATCATATCTACTTGATGAATGACCTCCTCCTCTGATAAAGGTATCTTTCATCCGCATTTAAAGGGACAGGGGTTTTCACATTCTTTGCTGATTTGCAGATCTGTCCAAATACGTCTTCCCCAAATGTCTTTCCAATTTTTCTTTCTTTCCTTTTTCATTTTTATTTTTTCTTCTCTCATACACTCCCATCTGAACACAGTCTCCCCTCCCTCCACTCCACAGAGATGTACTACTCCTCTATTTCCCTACACAAAACCAAAGGTCTTTGGAGGATATCAACTGAACACAACAAAACAAAATGTAATAATAGTAGGCACAAACCTTCATATCAAGACTAGAAAACCAACCCAGAAGGAAGAAAAGGTTCCCAAGATCAGACAAACAGGTCAGCACTCACCACACTCCCCCTGTTAGGACTCCCACAATCCCATGAGCTAAACAACCACAGCATGTACACAAAGGACTAAGTACAGACCCATGCATGTTCTGTAATTGCCTCTACAGTCTCTGATTCCCTATGAACCCTGTTTAGTTGACTCTGTGAGTTCTGTTCCCCTTGTGTCTTTGATGCTTCCTACAATCTGCCTTCCCCTCTTCCTTGAGGTTCACTGAGTTCTGCTTAATGTTTGGCTGTGGATCTCAGTATCTGCTCCCAACAGCTGTTGGAGAAATCCCAGCTGATATCCATTGTACTAAGCACCAATATCTGAGTGTAACAGAATTTCATTAGGTATTGTCTCATTGATTGTGTATGTGTGTGTGTGTGTGTGTGTGTGTGTGTGTGTGTGTGTGTGTATGCAACAGTGAAGCACTGCACAAACTTCCACAGATGAGCACAGCAGGATAAACTAAAATGGTCGTCTTGAAACAGAAACACCACTGGAATCCATAAGCTGACTCACTAAGCCTAGAGGACTGGGAAATACCTTCAGTGATTCAATCAACTCAGCAGTTCCTAGCCTACCTCTCCTGAAATCTGGCTCTAATGCTGCTCATCCCTCAATCCAGGATAAATCAATCAATTGGTTTTGATCTCTGAATTTTTGGTTCCTCATTTAGGAGCCTTTGGCAGGTGGCTAACTAGTAGCCTCTGTGACTTTTCTGTATGTGTTTAGGGCCAGGGTGGCAGAAAACCCCTTCCCTCAAATATGTCATTTGTAATGAAGGTAGACAATTCCTGCAAGAACCCTCATTTGTAAGAAAAGTGCTCCACCTGTAAGTCCTGAGCTTCCATGAGCATGCTTCTGTAGAGTGGGAGCAATTCTCTCAATGCGGAACTGACTCCTGCCTGGGTCTCAATTACAAGATTTTTAATATAGTTTCTCACTCCAGGAATGGAACAAGTGTAGCTTGTTGACTGAACTTTCTCACCAGAAGCCAATGTTATCGATCTTCAATTCGGTTTTTATGCTAAAACCAAGCTTTTTTTTTTTTTTATTACTATAGCTCTATAACAGAGAATGAAGTCCGGGATGGTGATGCCTCCCGAAACTGCTTTACTGTAAAGGATTATTTTAGATATCCTAAGTTTTCTTTTTTTCATATGAAGTTGAGTATTGTTCTTTTCCATATGAAATTGAGTATCTGTTCTTTTCCATATGAAGTTGAGTATTGCTCTCTCTCTGTTTCTGTCTCTGTGTCTGGGGGGGCGGGTGTTTGCATGTTTTTTTATGTGTTATTGCTAGTTTCATATATATATATGTATATAATTTTATAACTCACTTAATTTCACATATCAGCCATGCATTCCCTCATCCTTTGTTCTCCAAGTCCCCAGTCTCCCCCCCAATCCACACCCATTCCCACCTCCTCCAAGGCAAGGTTTCTCCTGCAGAGTCAGCTCAGCCTGGTAGACTCATCCAAGGCAGTGCAGTCCCCTCATTCCTACACCAAGGCTGAGCAAAGTGGTCCAGCATAGGCCCCAGGTTCCAAAAAGAGAGTTCTCAACAGAAGCTCAAATGGCTTAAAGGCATTTAAGGAATTGCACAACATCCTTAATCATCACGAAAATGCAAATTAAAACAACTCTGAGATACAATCTGACACCCCTCAGAATGACAAAGATCAAAAAAACTGAAGACAGCATAGGTTGGAGAAAATGTGGAGCAAGGGGAACACTCCTACACTGTTGGTAGGAATGCAAACTTGGACACCCACTTTGGAAATCAATATGGCATTTTCTTAGAAAATTGGGAATCAACCTCCCTCAAGACCCAGCTATACCACTCTTGGGCATATACCCAAGGAATGCTCAATCATACCACAGGAACACATGCTCACCTATGTTCATAGCAGCATTATTTATAATAGCCATGACCTGGAAACAACCTAGATGCCCTTCAACTGAAGAATGGATAAAGAAAATGTGGTACATATACACAATGGAGTACTACTCAGCAGAGAAAAACAATGACATCATGAGGTTTGCAGGCAAATCAATGGAATTAGAAAATATCATGCTGAGTGAGGTAACCCAGATTCAGAAAGACAAATATGGTATGTACTCACTCATAAGTGAATACTAGATGTAAAACAAAGGATAACCAGACTGCAGCTCACAATTCCTGGGAGGCTAGTAAACAGGACCCTAAGAAAGACACAAGGATTGCCCAACAACAACAGAGAAATGGATGAGAGATCCATGAGCAAACTGGGGGTTGACGTGTGTGTGTGTGTGTGTGTGTGTGTGTGTGTGATTTCTGCACACACTTCCAAAGCTGAGCAGCTCTGGATGGACTAAAATGGCATTCTTCAAACAAAAACACCACTGGAATCCACAAGCTGATTTTAAATTTTTTATTCATTTGATATTTTACTTGGTAGGTACAGCCTACAGAGATGGATGTGCCCATGGAGACAAGAGGAGGACTGAACAAGGGTCCTATGCAAGAATAACAATTGCTTTAGCCAACTGAGTTATGTCTCCAGTCTCACACACTGAGTTTGGAGAAAAATACCTTAATTCTCTTCCCTTCTCTTGTAACCAAGTATTCACTTTATTTTCTTCTTTCTGAGTCCTTCACAATATTTTCTGCTCAGTCCAATACAGACAAGTTGCTCCAAAGAAACACTGTTGTAATGTGCTTCGGACCAGCAACTAAAATGTATTCCAGTTCTCAACTCATTGGAGAGAAAAATCAAACCATTACAGTAACAGGGTAGTGTATACAACATAGCTCAGCGCTTCCCCTCCCTGAACCTGATAATCACCTCATTTTTAGCTGTATTAAAGCCTGAGCCACCATGCCGACTTTTCCTAGTTTCACTGGAAATGCTCCACCAATCCCATAGTCTAGCCAGGTGTCATTGGTAACAACACTGGCTGCTGCTTCAGGGAGACAATTGTAAGTCACAGCTGACCATGTCCTAGGATTGCTTCAAGCGTTTGAAAGGGGGCTCCAGGAAAGGGAGATGACCAGAAGCCAGATAACGTTGTGCTTCAGCCACTAGATGGGGATATGAGCCCACCATTGCCTTCCAGCCTGAGGTCTCAGAGACCTCAGAAGCATGAGCTGTAATGAAATCCAGTGCCTGGGTTTTCAGCTGCCCTGAGCTGTGGAGGTCAGCCAGGAAGACAGTGTGGGCAGCATTCTCCACAGAGAGGTCCCTGAAGAGGGCATCCTCACACATGACCTTCAAACGTTCCAGGCCATACCTGTCAGCAGCTGCCAGCAGAGTATCTGCCATGCTGTCCAGGCCTGGTGCTGTTCCAGTGTAAATGAAATCCATCATTGCCTTGAAGACTTGTGGCTCCAGGTCGGGGATCTCAACGCGATTCTTTCTGCTCTCCTCCATGTCATGTTGAAACATGGCTCTGAAAACTGGAGAGCGAGCTGCTAAGATGGCCTTGTGAGCCTGAAATTCCTGGCCAGATACCACCAGGCAGCAATCTGTGAATCTCGAATTATCCCACAGCTCTCCTAGCTCATCTGCCAATATGCATCTTGGAACTTGAATCCCTGGCTTCCTGTTCTGGTCAGAGATGCTGAAGGAGTATTTGACCACGCTCACCATGCACAGGAGGGTGAGCTGATCATGTGGGAGAAGACGAGGTGCATGGGACAGGAGGAAATCTCGAAGAATGTACTTTTTGAATCCGTGACTAAGGCCTGGCACAAACCTAAATGCTGTTTGGCTCCTCCTGGTTTGCTTTTTTTCTCCTTTGTCACTTATGATCCAGAACTGGAACTTTGCCCAAACATGACTCTTTAGACAGCTGAGCAAAACTAGATTAACTGACAGGTAATCTGCACTTACTTCATCGAGTCCGTTCGGGTTTACTGTCAAACACCATTTGTCATTGGCCTCTATTGAAAAAGTTGGGCTTCTAAGGCTTCCTAGCCTTTCCTCCACAATAGAATGGAAGTTGCTGATGGTCCACAGGTAGGAGAAATTCTGAAGGCTGATTTGAGTGTGGTCCCATCTTTGGACGGTCCCATCTCCTGCCATTTCTCCTGGTTAAACTCGATCCAAAAATGAAGAACTAGCAATTGTTTTCTCTTCACCTTGGGAAACAATAACAGACCTGAATTAGATGTTAAGTTTTTGTTTTTCCTGGATTCTCTGTTAGAATGGGTTTGAAACTTGGATCTCGGATATTTCCTATACAGATTTCAATACTGATTTCAGAGAAGTCAGTGTGTGCTACTAGGAAATCTTACATCACTCCATTTTTTGTCTAGATTGAATCTTAGGTCAATAGGTAAATGATTTTGACAATTAAACACAGCTGTTGAATATTTTGGAAAATTTTATACACTCACATCAAAAATGTTATGCTAGGTTCTCTAGAGTAACAGAACATATACAAGGAATCTCACTGTGTATGAAGGAAAGGGATTGATGAGAATGACTTAGGGCTCCATCTCTGCTAATCTCCCATTGGCTAGCTGTGAAGGAAAAGTACAATATTCCAGTACTTACTCAGTCTAGGAGGTTGGATGTGTCCACTGGTCTTCAGTGTATACTAGAGTTCTAAATATTCTTTAATGCCAGGGAAGGGATGGACTTGCTGCAAGGTGAGAGCAAGCAGGCAAATAGCAAGAGCTTCCTGCTTCCATATCCTTTTATATGCTTCCAACAGAGGGTGTGGCCCAATTTAGGGTGTGTCTTCCAGCTCAATGATCTGGATTAAAGGTGTGTGTCTTCAGGCCTTGAGATCCGGATTAAATATTTGTGTCTTTTTACCTCCAAAGTCTGTACTTGAATTGGATCTTAACTACTTCAATTGAATGAAAACACTTCTCTCTTGTGTGCCCTCCATTTTAGGGTTTTAGTTAATTCCATGTCTTCATAAGTTGGGAACAAGAATAACCACTACAAGTGTATTTTGCTTAGTGTGGCTCATCTTAAATAAAATAGGGATGGTGTCCATTACTACACAGCTGTTATTTCCTCTTTTCAGGGTTTTACACTAAATCTTCCTACTAACATGACCCGGGAAGAGGTGTCTTCCTTTCTCAGTCAGGGGTCTCAGTGTTCACAACTTGGAGATCAGGATGGAAGAATTCACACACGGTGGGCAAGAGGCAGAACCAGGCAGGTACCTCTGAATGTGGCAGTCATTTTAATCCAGACTCATATTCCCCAGAGTAACTCTACCAACTTACATTGGTGGTCTTGCCCCTCCCCAAACCCTTGGCAATACTCTTCCAGATCCACTTAAGAATGTGCTATGAGAAGATTCTAAGTGATTCTCAGTTCCATCCTGCTGACTGCCAAGATTCAGCTTCTCAATACCTCATAATTTTCATCCTTCACTGGTGAGTTCTATCTACTTTAAACTTTGAACTTGCATGCTTACACTGCTAGTCCTTAAAAGTGAGACAGTATTCAGGTTTCCAAAAGGTGCAGAGTATATTCAATAGTTACCAAAAGGGCTTTTGAGACAGTTCCCCTTTGTATGTGATCAATAAAATGCTCACCATATCTATCATCTTTCTTCAGTTAATCATGTCTGTAGGGACTCACTAAACCTAGAGGACATGACAATACCTTCAGTGATTCAATCCACTCACCAATTCCCAGGTTACTTCTCCTGAAATTCTGTCTCTAATGCTGCTCATCCCTCAATCCAGGATAAATCAATCAACTGGTTTTGATCTCTGAAAGTTTGGTTCCTCATTTAAGAATCTTTGGTAGGTGGCTAACTAGTAGACCCAGTGACTCTTCTTTATGTATTTAGGATCAGGGGAGCCGGTACTTCAGAGTAGGAGCATTCTCTCATCAGGGAACAGACTCCTGTCAGGGGCTCAATATAGAACTGTTCATATAGTCTCGCATTCCAGGAATTGGACAGGTGGATCTTTTATTTCAGGTCGGTGGTTCTCTGGAGGACCTGGCCCAGAAAAAAGGATTCAAGTCCCCAGCAGGAGAAGGTACAAGTCTTATGCAGCAGGGGCGTTCACACAACCGAGAAAGACAACGGTCAATACAGCAAAACGAAACTGACATAGAAACAAAACACATAGAAAGTTTTGGAGACAAACACACACACACACACACACACACACACACACACACACACACACACACACACAGAGAGAGAGAGAGAGAGAGAGAGACAGAGACAGAGACAGAGACAGAGACAGAGACAGAGAGAGACAGAGAGACAGAGACAGAGAGACAGAGAGACAGAGAGAGACAGAGACAGAGGCAGAAGAGAAGAGACTTCTTTAACATGGATTTAAGCCAATAGAAAGTCTTTATTCACCAGCTGGCAGCCACATGACCTATTCTGGATTCTGGTGGAGCAAACAGCCATTCTTAGAGTGAGCTTTTTAGCACAAAACCCATATTCTGGGTTCACAAACTTCAGTTAACAAGAACAATTAGCCCGAAGGGGCACTACAGAAGCCAAAATATTACTGTATTTCAAGCAAGGTTTGAACATTTAGAGGTATTCCTAGAGCTGTGCACTTAGATGGATTAAGCCTTCCTTTTCGTTGTTGCAGGGGATTGCTGTTTTTTTTTTTTCCAGAAATGCTGGGTTTTACATCATGTATAGTACTTCTGTCATGGAGACAGCTGTACTTAGGTGTGAGGCCCCGGTAATGTCTGGGCCCTGTTACATAGGTGGGTCTGTGCACTATGAGCATATGGTGCCCTCAGAGGTCAGAAGAGGCTGTTGGATCCCCTGAATAAGTGTAAACTGGCGTAACCAACTGTGGTCAGCTACCCTATGAATGCAGTAAATAGGATGCCAGTCTTCTGGAAAGGTATCCATCCCATCCCAGTTACTTTCTTAAAGAGGACAGAATAGCAGTGAAATACTAGTTTATTCTCTAAAGCTTTGGCATCTGAAATGTTTTTGCAGGAATTCAAGAGGTAATCATGATTTCATTTCTACATTTTTCTTTCATTTTTGATAGCTTTCCAGTCTACATGTCTGGCTCTCTTAAAAGTTACTGTATGGACCAAGGTAGCCTCAGACTGGCAGAGTTGAGTCAGTCTCTGCCTTCAGACTACACTGATCAATGCCATAGACTATCACATCATGCCTGGTTCATGATTTCTATTTAATCACAGTAACCACAGTGTTAGTCTTAAACAAATGATATTGAAAGGTTGCTTTTAACATTAATTTAGTGAATATCATGTCTTTTTATTCATCTCAATATTAATTAATTTGACTCAAATATTGAATAGATATGGGGAGAGTGCACAGCCTTGTATTGTTCCTGATTTTAGTGGAATCGAATTGAGTTTCTCTCCATTTAATCTGATGTTGGCCTTTGGCTTGCTGTAGATTGCTTTTGGTATGGTAAGGTATGTTCCTTGCATTCCTGATCTCTCCAGGACCTTTATCATGAAGAAGTGTTGGATTTTGTCAAAGGCTTTTTCTGCATCTAATGAGATGATCATGTGGGATTTATTCTCTCAGATTGATTATATGATGGATTACATTGACAGACTTTTGTACCTTGCATCTCTCAGATGAAGCCTACAAAATCATGATGGATGATTTTTTTATGTGTTCTTGGATTCAGTTTGCTAGTATTTTATTGAGTATTTTTTGCATCAATGTTCATGAGTGAGATTGGTCTGTATTTCTCTTTCTTTGTGGCATCTTTGTGTGTTTTGGATATCAGGGTAACTGTAGCCTCACTGAAAGAGTTTGACAATGTTCCTTCTGTTTTTATTATGTAGAACAATTTGAGGAGTATTGATATTAGCTCTTCTTTGACATTCTGGTAGAATTCTGCACTGAAACCATCTGACACATAGCTTCTTTTGGTTGGGAGAATTTAATGACCGCTTCTGTTTCCTTGGGGGTTATAGGTATTTAAATTGCTTACCTTGTCTTGATTCAATTTGGGTATATTGTACCTATCCAGAAAATGCCCATTTATTTTAGTTTTTCCAATTTAGTGGAGTACAGGTTTTTGATGTATGACCTGATGATTCTCTGGATTTTCTTGTTGTCTGTTTTTAATGTCTCTCTTTTATTTCTGGGTTTGTTAATTTGGATACTCTCTCTCTGTGTCTTTCAGTTAGTTTGGATAAGGGCTTGTCTATCTTGTTTTTCTCAACGAACCAACACTTTGTTTCATTGATTCTTTTTACTGTTCTCTTTGTTTATTTGATTTCAGCCCTCAATTTGATTATTTCTTGGCATCTACTCTTCCTGGTTGAGTTTGCTCCTTTTTCTTCTAGAGATTTCAGGTGTGTTGTTAAGTGTCTAGTGTCAACTTCTTCATGTAGACACTTAGATCTATGAACTTTCCTCTTAGTACTGCTTTTTTGGTGTCCCCTAACTTTGGGTATATTGTATATTCATTTTCTATGAATTCTAAGCACTCTTTAATTTCATTTTTGTTTCCTCCTTGACCTAGTGGTGATTCAGTTTAGCATTATTCAGTTTTCACAATTTTGTAGGCTTTTGGTAATTTGTGTTGTTGTTGAATTCTAACTTTAAGCCGTGGTGGTTCAATAAAATACAGAATATTATTCCATTTTTTTTATATCTATTGAGACTTGCTTTGTGATCGAGTATGTGGTCAGTTTTAGAGAAGGTTCCTTGGGGTGCTGAGGAGAAGATATAATCTCTTCTGTTTGGGTGGAATGTTCAGTAGATGTCTATTGAGTCCTTTTAAGTCATAATATGTGTTAGCTCCCATATTTCTCTGTTAAGTTTCTGTCTGGTCAACCTGTCCTTTGGTGAGAGTAGGGAGTTGAAGTCTCCCACTATCAGTGCATAGGGTTTGATGTGTGATTTAAGCTTTAGTAATGATTCTTTTCCATATGTGTGTTCCTTTGTATTTAGGGCATAAATGTTCAGAATTGAAACTTCATCTTGATGGATATTTCCTGTGATTAATATGTCCATTTGTCTAGTGTTCTTCAGATTCCTGAGCCTTCATTCCCCTGAAAGTCAAAATCAAAAACCCTTCCCCAAACCTAACTTTGGGGAGGTTCCCTTTTGGTAAGTTATATCTGATTAAATGAAAAGGGATTTGTTAGTGGTATAAGTTAGTTTAAATTGGATGGTCATGCTGGTTAATGAACTATCACCTCTTCTAATTAAGAGGTTGTCTTATTCCAATTGAACTTTTATCAATTTTGATGGTATCCACAGCTTTTCTTCTCCTGTAGAAACAAAAGCAAAACCTCATCCCCAATGTAACACATATCCTGGTTTCCATTCTGAGGTCTGCACATTCTTAAAGTATACAGGCTCATTTAATTTTCTGGGTTTTTTTTTTCTACGATCCAATGTCTCGCCACAGCTGTTGTTCCTTTCTCTTTTGCACCGTGAAAGTTCAAAGTTAATAGACCATTACACAGTCTATTTTTGGGTGAGATTGTTACCCCTTTTTGCTTATTTAGCATATCCTTTTGAGTTTGATTTGATCTTTCCATGGTTCCTTAGCCTGTAGGATTATGTGGTATACCTGTACTATGCTTTATATTGTAATAAGCAAAAAAAATTTTTGTTTTACCAGAGACGTATGTTGGAACATTGGCAGTTTTAATTTGTGCAGGTATGCTCATAATGGCCATAACTTCCAGCAAATTCATGATTCCCAAATCAGCTTTTTCAGAACTCAGAGCAGTTGCCCACTGAAATCCTGAATAAGTATCAATGTTATGGTGTACATATTTCAATATTTAAAATTAGGCATAGTGAAACACATCCATCTGCCAGATTTCATTCCTCTGAGTACCCTTTGGGTTACATTCTACTGGTAGCCGAGTCTGACTGTAAAAAGAACAAGTAGTACATATCCTTACAATTTCCTTGACTTGTTGCCAGGTTCAGGAGCTATTTGTAATCTCCAACAAGGCAAAATTTTCTTTACTTCTTCCAAAATTCTTTCTATCTGCATTTGAATCAGCTAGTGAAATATCATCCATATAATGATATATTACAGATTTAGGAAATTGTTCCTAAATCAACTTTCCAAACTTCCAATAGCTCTCATACAAAATATTGGCACAGGGTTGGGCTAGTTAACATTCCCTGTGGGAAGACCCTCCACTGATCTATTTCTCTCTCTCTCTCTCTCTCTCTCTCTCTCTCTCTCTCTCTCTCTCTCTCTCTCCCTCTCTCCTTCTCTCTCTCTTTGTCTCATGGTTTTTTAAATTTTTTTTTATTTTGTAATTTAATTTGATTTTACATATTAGTCACAGATTCCCATTGTCCTCCCTCCTACTGCACCACCCCACTCCCGCCTCCCTCCAGCCCAACCCCCATTCCCATCTCCTCCAGTGCAAGGACTCCCCTGGGAATTCAGCTCAGCCTGGTAGATCCAGTCCATACAGTTCCAGTTCCCTCCTCCCTTCACGCAGGCTGAGCAAAGTGTCCCTATATAGGCCCCAGGTTCCAAAGAGCCAGGTCATGCACTAAGGACAGGTCCTGGTCACACTGCCTAGGGGCCTCCCAAACAGTTCAAGCTAATCCCAATGTCTCACTTATCCAGAGGGGCTGAACCATTCGGGGGCTCCTCAGCTACTGGTTCATAGTTCATGCGTTTCCACTAGTTTGGCTATTTGTCCCTGTGCTCTTTCTAATCATGGTCTTGTAGCTAGAGTTTTCCTGCCTGGCCCACAGTCAGGACAAATCTCTATCACCTGACAGTCCCACAGCCACACAAACAAGTAAACACGGAGACTTATATTGCTTACAAACTGTATGGCCGTGGCAGGCTTCTTGCTAACTGTTCTTACAGCTTAAATTAATCCTTTTATATTAAACTATACCTTGCCACATGGCTCGTGGCTTACCGGCATCTTCACATGCTGTTTGTCATTGTGGCGGCTGGCAGTGTTTCTCTGACTCAGCCTTCCACTTCCCAGCTTTATTCTCCTCCTTGTCCTGCCTACACTCCCTGCCTAGCCAATGGCCAATCAGTGTTTTATTTATTGACTAATCAGCAACACATTTGCCATACAGACCATCCCACAGCATGGTCTCAACAATTCTCACTCATACAATGCCTCCTCTTTTTTGCCTATTCGACTCCCGGAGCTCCACCTGGGTCATGGCCATGGATCTTCATTCACTTCCATCAGTCATAGATGAGAGTTCTACCATGACAGTTAGGATGTTTGGCCATCTGATCACCAGAGTAGGTCAGTTTGGGCTATCTCTCGACCATTGCCAGTAGTCTATTGTGGAGGTATCTTTGTGTATTTCTGGGGCCCTCTCTAGCACTTTGCTTCTTCCTATTCCCATGGGGTCTTCCTTTATTATGGTCACTTTTTCCTTGTTCTCCATCACTGTTCTTGACTTAGCAGGGTTCTCATGCTCCACTAAACTCTCCTTTCCTCAACCCTTGCCCTTCATTACCCCTCCTCATGTCAAGTTTGCTCATGTAGATCTCATCCATTTCTCTGTCATTGGGCAATCCCTGTGTCTTTCTCAGGGTCCTCCCTGGAGTTGTGAGTAGCAGTCTAGTCATTCTTTGTTTTATATCTAGTATCCACCTATGAGTGAGTACATACCATGTTTGTCTTTCTGAGTCTGGGTTATCTCACTCAAGATGATTTTTTCTAGATCCATCCATTTGCCTGCAAACCTCATGATGTCATTGTTTTTCTCTGCTGAGTAGTACTCCATTGAGTATATGTACCACATTTTATTTATCCATTCTTCAGTTGAAGGGCATCTAGGTTGTTTCCAGGTTCTTGCTTTTATAAATAATGCTGCTATGAACATAGCTGAGCATGTGCCATTGTGGTATGATTGAGAATTCCTAGGAATATGCCCAAGAGTGGTATAGCTGGATCTTGGGAAAGATTGATTCTTAATTTTCTAAGAAAGCTCCATATTGATTTCCAAATTGGCTGTGCAAGATTGCATTCCCACCAACAATGGAGGAGAGTTCCCCTTGTTCCACATCCTCTCTAGCATAAGCTGTTTCGGTGTTTTTGATCTTAGCCATTCTGACAGGTGTAAAATGGTATCTCAGAGTCATTTTGATTTGCATTTCGCTGATGATTAGGGATGTTGAGCAATTCCTTAAATGTCTTTCAGCCATTTGAGCTTCCTCTGTTGAGAATTCTCAGTGTAGCTCTACAGCCCATTTCTCATTTGGACGGTTGGGCATTTTGATGTCTAATTTCTTAAGTTCCTTATATATTCTGGATATCAGCCCTCTGTGAGATGTTGGGTTAGTGAACATCTTTTCCCATTGTGTACACTGTGGCTTTGTCATGTTGACCGTGTCCTTTGCTCTACAAAAGCTTCTCAGTTTCAAAAGGTCCCACTGATTGACTATTTCTCTCAGTGTCTCTGCTACTGTTGTTATATTTAAGAAGTGATCTCCTGTGCCAACGTGTTCAAGACTACTTCCTACTTTCTCTTCTATCAGGTTCAGAGTAGCTGGATTTATATTGAGGTCTTTGATTCACTTGAACTTAAGTTTTGTACACTGTGACAGATATGGATCTATTTGCAGCCATTTACATGTTGACATCCAGTTATGCCAGCACTATTTGTTAAAGATGCTTTCTTTTTTCCATTGTACAGTTTTGGCTACTTTGTCAAAAATTATATGTTCATAGATGTGCAGATTATTCTGAGTCTTCAATTTGATTCCATTGTTTCACATGTCTGTTTTTATGCTAGTACCAAGCTGTTTTTATTATTGTAGCTCTAAACAAGAGCTTGAGGTCAGGGATCGTGATGCCTCCCGAGGTTGTTTTATTATACAGGATTCTTTTGGCTATCCTGGGTTTTTTGTTTTTCCATATGAAGATGAGTATTGTTCTTTGATGGGGTTTCATTGAATCTGTAGACTGCTTTTGGTAAGATTGCCATTTTTACTATGTTAATCCTGCCTACCGATGAGCATGGGAGCTCTTTGCATTTTCTGACATCTTCTTCAATTTCTTTTTTCAGAGAATTAAAGTTCTTGCTATATAGGTCCTTCACTTGCTTAGTTAGAGTTACCCCAAGGTATTTTATATTATTTGTGGCTATTGTAAAGGGTGTTGTATCTCTGATTTCCTTCTCAGCCTGGTTGTCAATTGTGTATCTGCGTGCTACTGATTTTTTTGAGTTAATCTTTTATCCTGCTATGTTGCTGAAGGTGTTTATAAGCTGTGAGTTTCCTGGTCAAATTTTTGGGGTGACTCATGTATACTATCATGTCATCTGCAAATAGCGAAAGCTTGACTTCTTCCTTTCCAAGTTGTATCCCCTTGATCTCCTTATATTGTCTTATTGCTCTGGCTAGAACTTCAAGTACTACATTGCATAAGTATGGGGAGAGTTGACAGCCTTGTCTTGTTCCTGATTTTAGTGGAATTGCTTTGAGTTTCTCTCCATTTAATTTGGTGTTGGCTGCTGGCTTGCTGTAAATTGCCTTTATTATGTTTAGGTATGTTCCCTGTATTCTTGTTCTCTCCAAGACCTTTATCATGAAGGAGTGTTGGATTTTGTCAAATGCCTTTTCAGCATCTAGTGAGATGATCATGTGGTTTTTTTTTCTTTCAGTTTGTTTGTATGGTGTGTTACATTGGTGGAATTTCGTATGTTGAACCACTCTTGTAACCCTGGGATGAAGCCTACTTGATCATGATGGATAATTGTTTTGATGTGTTCTTGTAGTCTGCTTCCCTGTATTTTATTGAATACTTTTGCATCCATGTTCATGAGGGAGACTGTTCTGTAATTCTCTTTCTTTGTTGCATCTTTGTTTGGCTTAGGAATCAGGGTAATTGTAGCCTCATAGAAGGAGTTTGGTAATGTTCCTTCTGTTTCTATTGTGTGGAACACTTTAAAGATTATTGGCATTAACTCTTCTTTGAAGATCTGGTAGAATTCTGCACTGAAATCATCTGGTCCTGAGCTCTTTTTGGTTGCGAGACTTTTAATGAATGATTCTATTTCCTTTGGGGTTATTGGACTATTTAAATAGTTTATCTCATCTTGATTTAACTTAGGTTTGTGGTACCTATCCAAAAAATTATCCATTTTTTAGATTTTCCAGTTTTGTGGCGTAGAGGTTTTTTAAGTATTACCTGATGATTTTCTGGATTTCCTCAGTGTTATTTGTTACGTTCCCCTTTTCATTTCTCATTTTGTTAATTTGGATGCTCTCTCTCTACCTTTTGGTTAGTTTGGATAAGTGCTTGTCTATCTTGTTGATTTTCTCAAAGAACCAACACTTTGTTTCATTATTTTTTTGTATTGTTTTCTTTGTTTCTATTATATTGATTTCAGCTCTCAATTTGATTATTTCCTGGCATCTATTCCTCCTTTGTGAGGTTGCTTCTTCTTGTTCTAGAGCTTTCAGGTGTGCTGTTAAGTCACTAGTGTGAGATTTCTCCAATTTCTTTATGTGGGCATTTAGTGCCCTGAATTTTCCTCTTAGCACTGCTTTCATAGCATCCCATAAGTTTGGGCATGTGGTATATTCATTTTAGTTGATCTCTAGGAAGTCTCTTATTTTTTTCTTTATTTCTTCCTTAACCCATTGGTGATTTAGTTGAGCATTTTTCAGTTTCCATGAGATTTTAGGCTTTCTGTAGTTTTTATTGTTGTTGAAATCTAACTTTAAACCATGGTGGTCTTATAGAAAAGCAGGAGGTTATTCCACTTGTTTTGTATCTGTTGAGATTTGCTTTGTGGCCAAGTATGTGGTCAATTTAGAGAAGGTTCCATGGGGTGCTGAGAAGAAGGTATATTTTTTTTTTGTTAGGATAGAATGTTCTGTGGATATCAATTAAGTCCATTTGTGTCATAACATCAGTTAAGTCCTTTATTTCTCTGTTTAGTTTCAATTTTGTAGATCTGCCCAGTGGTGAAAGTTGGATGTTGAAGTCTCCCACTATTAATGTTTGGGGTTTCATATGTGGTTTAAGCTTTAGTAATGTTTTTTTTACATATGTGGGTGCCCTTGTGTTTGGGGCATAAGTGTTCAGAATTGAAACTTCATCTTGGTGGATCTTTCCTGTGATGAGTATGTAATGCCCTTCTTGATCCTTTTGATTGATTTTAGTTTGAATCAATTTTGCTGGATATTAGGGATGGCTACACCCACTTGCTTCTTAAGACCATTTGATTGGAAAATCTTTTCCCAGCCATTTATTCTTTGTGTCTAGTTAATTCTGTCTAGTCCTGAGGGCTATATTTATTACAAGTTGACCACAAATTTAACATCTGCTTTATAAATACAAAATGCATGCCGTATGATACTATAGCTTCCTTAAATCTCCTTAAATATAACATTTCCCTTGGAGTCCAGTTAGCTTTCACATGAGCTTTTGGCAGTACCTGTAAGGTTGCTGAGTTTGGTTGTTTGAAAACAGGCTGTCTAGCCGGGCAGTGGTGGCACACGCCTTTAATCCCAGCACTCTGGGAGGCAGAGCCAGGCAGATCTCTGTGAGTTCAAGGCCAGCCTGGACTACCAAGTGAGTTCTAGGAAAGGAGCAAAGCTACACAGAGAAACCCTGTCTTGAAAAACAAAAAAGAAAAAAGAAAACAGGCTGTCTCTCTGTAACTGTGTAATTCAATCCTGATATAATTTAACCTGTAAAGTCTAAATAAAAAGGTTCAAATCTTAATGCAAACTATATACAATAAGAATGATTATCAAGTATTGTTCAGGAAAAACAAAGAGTAATAATTTAAACAAAACTGGAATTACAACCAACAAGAATAATATCAAGCAAGAAAGACATGCTAAATGTCAAGAACATGGTTAAATGCCAAATTACAGAGATTACTCCTATAGCTGTTTTGTCTTCAAGATTCTAACTTGAGTACTAATATGTTGTAGCTATGATATGAGAAGATTTTAACCACAACTGTCTAGTCTTCAACTCTATCAAAGACCAGAGAAGAAACATAAAATACCAGAGAAAACAAAAAAATGCAATCAAGCATTTTCTGAAATTCTTGTGAGAATAGACAGAAACAGCTGGCAGCCTGGACAGTCACCTAAAGTTCCTTGGCATCATTATGGCAACCAATTTGTCTACAGACTTAGAATATCGGACAGACCATTTTCAGAAGCAGGAATTTTTAAAGACAATCTTACCCTGTCTTGGCAAAGTTCAGTAGTCACTTTTCCTTGTTTTTCTTAACTTGATAGTGGTCTTAGTTTTTAAGATATGGATGACAGGTGAAGAGCTCATACATGATGAGTGGGAAACAGAGCCAGGAACCCCTGAAGGTGACTCTCTTCTTTGCTGCCTTTTATTCCGTTCAGATCCACAGTACTGAATTGACTCAGCACACTAGAGTGGTGATCTTTCCCTTGCATCTCAGGTAATTCTACTTGGAAATACACTTCCAAATGCATCTAACCACTAAGATAAGCAAAATCAGAAAGAATAGGTCCCACTTATTTCCTTCTTGGCCTGTTGGATTAAGGACATCAGGAGCTCAAAGTGGCTTGGGAGAAGTCTGAGCTTCCACATCAATGAAATGTTTGTTCTGGCTCCAAACAGGAGCACTGCCCCCACCTGACCACTCACACTGGAATCAAAACTTCCAGGCCAGAAAAACTTAAAATCATGGAAACAGATAACAATTTTTTTCCCAAGATGTCACTAGGGGTGATAGTGATTGATTGGTTTCTTTTCTATTTCCTTTTCTAACACCTGGTGCCTACATCCTAGTCAGGGCTATGGAGAAAAATACTTCCTGGTAAATCCTATCCCATGTTGTCCATTCCACAGAGGAAGTGGCCCAATGTAGTCATCCTGTCATGAAGTAGTTGGGTGGCCAGGCTGAGGAAACGGTGATACCGCCGGGCAGATTTGGCATTTAGCAGCAGCTGTAATCAGGTTAAAAGTGAAGACAAATTTTGTGGGCATTTACAGGGACAAAATGATCTTCACATTCTTTGCTCCTTTGCAGATCTGTCCAAATACTTCTTCCCCAAATGTCTTTCTAATATTTCTTTCTTTTTTGTGTTTTTATTTTTTTCTTCTCTCATACAATCCCATCTGAACATAGTCTCCCCTCCCTCCACTCCACATATATGCACTACTCCTCTGTTTCCCTTCAGAAAAGCACAGGTCTCCAGGGCATATCAAATGAACACAAGATAACAAAATAAAATAATAGTAGGCACAAACACTCTTATCAGGGCTGGAGGAGCCAGCCCAGAAGGAATAAAAGGTTCCAAGATCAGACAAATAGTTCTGAGACTCTCCATACTTCTGCTGCTAGGACTTCCACAAAACCCATGAGCTAAACAAGCACAGTGTGTACACAGAGGACTTAGTACAGACCCATGAATGCTCTGTGATTCCCTCTTCAGTCTCTGTGAACCTCCATGGACCCTGTTTAGTTGAATCTCTGTGCTCCCTTTACATGATATCTTTGATTCACCCTACAGTCATGCCTTTTCTTCCTTGAGGTTCCCTGAGCTCTATCTAATGTTTGGCTGTGGACTTCAGTATCTGCTCTCATCAGATGCTGGAGAAAGCCTAACTGATGTCGATTGGGCTAGGCATCAAACTATGAGTATAACAGAATTTCATTAGGGATCATTTCACTGAATTTTGTGTGTGTGTAGGAGTAAGGACTCAGCACAAACTTCCACAGCTGAGCAGAGCTGGATAGACTAAAATAGGATTCTTCAAACAGAAACACCACCAGAATCCACTAACTGATTTTAAAATTTTTATTCATTTGATATTTTATTTGGGTAAGTACTGTCTACAGAGATGGATGTGCCCGTGGAGATGAGGAGGACTGAAAAAGGGTCCTCTGCAAGAGCAATAATTGCTATTGCAACTGACTCATCTCTCCAGTCCCACACACAGAGTTTAGAGAAAAAGTCTTCATTCTTTTATCCTTCTCTTGTAAGCAAACATTCATTTTTGTTTGGTCCTTTGCTGAGCCCTTGGTCATATGTTCTTCTCAGTCCAATCCAGACAGGTTTCTCCGAAGAAGCCCTCTTGGGATGTCCATGGGGCCAGCAACAAAATTGAATTGCAGTTTCCAGTTCATGAGACAAATTATCAAACCACAAAATATGCCAGAGTCCAGTCTCTACCTCTCTCTAACTGTCCATTCAACACATTAACAGGTGTATTAAAGCTTGAACCACCATCTCACTTTCCCTAGTTTCACTGAAAATACTCCACAAATCCCATAGTCTACCCAGGTGTCATTGGTAACAACACTGACTGCTTCTTGGAGACAAGTATAGGTCATAGCTGACCAGGTTCTAGGATCGCTTCATGCGTTTGAGTGGGGGTTCCAGGAAAGTATCCTGTGCAGAAGACAGGGAGCCATATGCTTCAGCCACCAAGTGGGGGTATGAACCCTCCATTATCTTCCAGCCTGGGGTCTCAGAGACCTCAGAAACATGAGCTGTAATGAAATCCAGTGCCAGGGTTTTCAGGTGCCATGAGCTGTGAAGGTCAGCCAGGAAGAGAGTGTGGGCAGCATTCTCCACAGAGAGCTCCCTGCAGAGGGCATCCTCACACATGACCTTCAAACGCTCCAGGCCATACTTGTCAGCAGCTGCCATTATGGCAGCTGCCATGCTGTCCAGGTCTGGTGCCTTCCTAGTGTAAATGAAGTCCTTCATTGTCTTAATGACTTGCGGCTCCAGGTCATGAATCTCAACACGGCTACTTTTGCTCTCCTTCATGTCATGTTGAAACATGGCTCTGAAAACTGGAGAGTGAGCTGATAAGATGGCCTTGTGTGCCTGAAATTCCTGGCCAGCTACCACCAGGCAGCAGTCTGTGAAGTGGGAATTCTCCCACAGCTCTCCTAGCTCATCTACCAATGTGCAGCTTGGAACCTGCATCCCTGCCATTGTGTTCTGGTCAGAGATGCTGAAGGAGTCCTGGACCTTGCTCACCTTGCAGAGAAGGATGAACCCATCGTCTGCGAGAAACAAACAAGCATGGGATAAGAGGAAATTTCAAAGGATGAACTTTTTGAATCCCCAGTGATAGCATGGCAAGAACCTAAAGCCCTTCTGGCTCCCCCACCTTGGATTTTCTTTCCTTCAGTGTTTAAGACTTTGCCCAAGTATGACTCTTTAGACAGCTGAGTAACACTAGGTAAACTGACAGGTAATTTACACTTCCTTCATCCACTCCCTTTGGGTTTACTCTCAAACACCATTTGTCATAGGCACTTATTAAGAAAGTTGGGCTTCTAATATGCTCCCGAATTTCCTCCAGAATACAACAAAAGTTGCTAATGGTATACCTGTAGGAGAAATTCTGGATGGTGATCTGTGTGTAATCCTAGCTCTGGGCTATCCTGTCCTCTCACATTTTTCCTGGAGGTAGTTTGAAGGTTCAACTGGATCCAAAATGAAGAACTAGCAATTGTGTTATCTCTACCCTGTGAGACACAAGAATACACACAGATGTAGATTTTTAGTTTCTGTTTCTCCTCTGTTCCTTCCTCTATGAGTGGGGAAACTTGAGTCTCTGAAATTTTCTATCCAGATTTCAATAGTAGATTCAGAGAAGACAGTCTAGGCTACTAGGAACTCTTACATCACTCCATTTTTTTTCTAGATTGAATCTTAGTTCAATAGGTAACTAGTTTTGACCATTAAATACAACTTTTGAAAAATTGGATCATTTTATACACTCATATCAAAAATGTACTTCAGTTCTCCAAAGTAACAGCATATGTACACGGAATCTCTCTGGGTATGAAGGAAGTGGATTTATTAGAATGTCTTAAGGCTGTCCCACTAATCCCACATTGGCTATTCGTGAAGAAAAAGTCCAAGAATCAGGTACTTACTCAGTCCAGGAGGTTGGAAGTGTTGGCTGGTCTTCAGTATATGCTAGAATTCCAAAGAGAAATTCTCTAACGTCAGGGAAGGAATGGACTTGCTGCAAGGTGAGGGCAAGCAGGCAAAGAGAAAGAGCTTCCTTCCTCCATGTCCTTTTATATGCTTCCAGCAGAGGGCGTGGCCCAATCTAGGATGTGTCTGCCAGACTCAAGACTGGATTAAAGGTGTGTGTCTTCAGGCCTTGAAATCAGGGTTAAATGTTTGTGTCTTTCTACCTCTAAATTCATATTGGAAGTGGATCTACCTACTTCAATTTAAGAAAAAAACTTTCTCACAGGTTTGCCCTCCATGTTCAGATTTTTGTTATTCTGTGTCTAATTAAGTTGGCCACCAAGAGCAACCATCACAAGTGTATTTTGTTTATTGTGCTATATGCAGATCCTAAATACTTCTCAATTCAGTCATGTTGACTGTTTAAATTCAGCTTCTCAATACCTTGTATTTTACATTTTTAACTTGTGAGTTCTGTCCTCTTCAAACTTTGAACTTCCATGCTTATTCTGCAGGGCCTTAAAAGTGAGAGAGTATTCTGGTTTCCAGAAGAACACATTCAATATTTCCTAAAGTATGGGTTTTGAGACCGTTCCCCTTTGAAATGGGATTTGTAAAATGCTCCCCACATCTATCATCTTTCTCCAGTTCATCATGTTTGGAGGGACTCACTAAGCCTAGAGAACAGGAAAATAACTTCAGTGACTCAATCTACTCAGCAATTCCCAGCCTACCTCTCCTGAAAGTCTGGATCCACTGGTGCTCACCCCTCAATACAGGATAAATCAATCAACTGTTTTTTTGGGGGGTTTCTCTGTGTAGTTGTAGTGCACATTCTGGATCTCGCACTGTAGACCCGGCTGGCCTTGAACTCACAGAGATTTGCCTGCCTCTGCTTCCCAAGTGCTGGGATTAAAGGCATGTGCCTTCACAGCCTGGCAATCAACTGGTTTTGACCTCTGAATTTTTGGTTCCTCAGTTAGGATCCTTTCACAGGTGGCTAACTAGTAGCCCCAGTTACTATTCTCTATGTGAGTTTAGGGTCAGAGTGGCAGGTACTGCTTCCCTCAAATGTGTAATTTGAAATGAAGGTAGGCAATTCCTGCAAGACCCCTCATTTGCGAAGCAAATGCTTTACCTTGCCAGCCCAGAGCTCCCATGAACTTGCTCCTGGAGATTGAGAGCAGCTTCCCATGTGGAAACTGAGAACCACCTGGGGCTCAATTTACAGGCTCTGTTTATATAGCCTCTCATTCCAGGAATGGGGTAGGTAGAACTTTTATTTCGGGTAGGTGGTTCTCTGGGGGACTTGGCACAGCCAAAAGGATTCAGGTCCCCAACAGGAAGAGGCACAAATCTTAATCGGCAAGAGTGTCCTCATACCAGAAAAAGCCACTGGTCCTTAAAAGAAAACAAAACTGACAGAAACACATAGAAAGACATAGAAACACACACAAATGCAAACACACAGGCAGAGAGAGAGAGAGAGAGAGAGAGAGAGAGAGAGAGAGAGAGAGAGAGAGAGAGAGAGAGAGAATGAGATAGTGCTTGAACTGGAATTAAGCCAATAGAAAATCTATTAGCCAGCTGGCAGAAGTACATGAGGTGTTCGGGATTCTAGTGCAGCAACCAGCCTTTCTCAGAGTGAGCTTTTAAGCACAAAAACCATATTCTGGGTTGACAAACTTTAGTTAACAAGAACAGTTAGCCAGAAGTGGCACCACAGAAGCCAAAATATTACTGTATTTCAAGCAAGGTTTAAACACTTTAAGGTATTCTGAGAACTATGGACTTTGGCCGACTAAACCTTTGTTTTATTTTTGGCAGGGATTGCTGTTTTTTTTACACAAGTGTTGTGTTTTATACCCTGAATGGTACTTCCATCATGGAGACAGTTGTACTTAGGTATGGGAGCCTGCTCACGCCTGGGCCCTGTTACACAGGTGGGTCTGTGCACCATGAGCATATGGTGCCCTCAGAGGCCAGAAGAGGCTGTTGGATCCCCTGGATAACTGGAGTTACCTACTGTTGTCAACTGCCTTGAGCATACAGTGAATTGGATGCCAGTCTTCTGGAAAAGTATCTAACACCTTTTACTGCTGTACCATTTCTCTATCCTATCACAATTACTTTCTTAAAGATGACGAAAAGCTTTGAAAGACCAATTCATTCTCTAAAGCTTTGGCATCTGAAATATTTTAGCAGGAATTCAAGTGGTAATTTGGTTCATGCATTTTTCTTTGTTTTTTTTTTTGTTTGTTTGTTTGTTTTATTTTTCGAGACAAGGTTTCTCTGTGTAGCTTTGCGCCTTTCCTGGAACTCACTTGGTAGCCCAGGCTGGCCTTGAACTCACAGAGATCTGCCTGGCTCTGCCTCCCAAGTGCTGGGACTAAAGGCATGCACCACCACTGCCCGGCTTTCTTTGTTTCTTTAATTCTTTTTCCTTTTTGACAACTTGTCACTCTCTTAGAAGGTGCTCTATGGACCAAGTTAACTCAGACTCCCAGAGCTGAGTGAGCCTCTGCCTTTAGACTACTGTGATCAAAGCCATAGACTACGACATCAGGCCTGGTTCATGAATTTCTTTTTAATCACAGTAACCACATTATTAGTCTTATAAATGATATTGAAAGTTTGTCTTTACTGGAAAGAATAATACTCAACTTCATATGGAAAAACAAAAAACCCAGGATAGCCAAAAGAATCCTGTACAATAAAACAACCTCTGGAGGCATCACGATCCCTGACTTCAAGCTCTACTATAGAGCTACAGTAATAAAAACAGCTTGGTACTGGCATAAAAACCGACATGTGGACCAATGGAATCGAATTGAAGACCCTGACATTAATCCGCACACCTATGAACAAATAATTTTTGACAAAGAAGCCAAAAGTGCACAATGGAAAAAAGAAAGCATCTTCAACAAATGGTGCTGGCAAAACTGGATATCAACATGTAGAAGGCTGCAAATAGATCCATATCTATCACCGTGCACAAAACTTAAGTCCAAGTGGATCAAGGACCTCAACATAAATCCAGCTACTCTGAACCTGCTAGAAGAGAAAGTAGGAAGTAGTCTTGAACACATTGGCATAGGAGACCACTTTCTAAATAGAACACCAGTAGCACAGACACTGAGAGAAACAATCAATCAATGGGACCTCTTGAAACTGAGAAGCTTTTGTAGGGCAAAGGATACGGTCAACAAAGCAAAGCGACAGCCTACAGAATGGGAAAAGATCTTCACCAATCCCACATCTGACAGAGGACTGATATCCAGAATATATAAGGAACTCAAGAAATTAGACATCAAAATGCCCAACAGTCCAATTAAGAAATGGGCTATAGAACTAAACAGAGAATTCTCAACAGAGGAAACTCAAATGGCTGAAAGACATTTAAGGAATTGCTCAACATCCCTAATCATCAGGGAAATGCAAATCAAAACAACTCTGAGATACCATCTTACGCCTGTCAGAATGGCTAAGATCAAAAACACTGAAGACACCTTATGCTGGAGAGGATGTGGAGCTAGGGGAACTCTCCTCCACTGCTGGTGGGAATGCAAGCTTGTACAACCACTTTGGAAATCAATATGGTGATTTCTTAGAAAATTGGGAATCCATCTCCCCCAAGATCCAGCTATACCACTCTTGGGCATATACCCAAGGAATGCTCAACCACACCACAAGAGCACTTGTTCAGCTATGTTCATATCAGCGTTGTTTGTAATAGCCAGAACATGGAAACAACCTAGATGCCCTTCAACTGAAGAATGGATAAACAAAATGTGGTACATATGCACAATGGAATACTACTCAGCAGAGAAAAACAATGACATCATGAGGTTTGCAGACAAATGGATGGATCTAGAAAAAATCATCCTGAGTGAGGTATCCCAGACTCAGAAAGACAAACATGGTATGTACTCACTCATAACAAGATACTAGATGTGGAACAAGGATGACTGGACTGCTACTCACATCACCAGGCAGGCTACCTGGAAAACAGGACCCCAAGAAAGACACAGGGATCGCCCAATGACAGAGAAATGGAATGAGATCTACATGAACAGCCTGGACATGAGTGGGGGTAGTGAAGGGCGAGGGTCGAGGGAAAGAGAGCTTGGGTGAGTGGGAGATCCCAGCTGGATCAACAACAGAGAGGGAGAACAAGGAATAGGAGACCATGGTAAATGAAGACCACATGAGAATAGGAAGAAACAAAGTGCTAGAGAGGCCCACAGAAATCCACAAAGATACCCCCACAACAGACTGCTGGCAATGGTCGAGAGACAGTCCGAAATTACCTACTCTGGTGATGGGATGGCCAAACACCCTAATTGTCGTGCTAGAAACCTCATCCAACTACTGAGGGATCTGGATGCAGAGATCCATGACTAGGCCCCAGGTGGATCTCTGGGAGTCCAATTAGCGAGAATGAGGAGGGTTTATATGAGCGAGAATTGTTGAGACCAAGGTTGGGTAAAGCACAGAGACAAATAGCCAAACAAACGGAAACACATGAAATCTGAACCAATGGCTGAGGGGTCACCAACTGGATCAGGCCCTCTGAGTGGGTGAGACAGTTGATTGGCCTGATCTGTTTGGGAGGCATCCAGGCAGTGGGACCGGGTCCTGTGCTCATTGCATGAGTTGGCTGTTTGAAACCTGGGGCCTATGCAGGGTCCCTTGGCTCGGCATGGGAGGAGGGGACTGGACCTACTTGGACTGAGTCCACCAGGTTGATCTCAGTCTGTGGGGAAGGCTTTGCCCTGGAGGAGATTGGAATGGGGGGCGGGCTGGGGGGAAGGTGAGGGGGGCGGGAGGGGGGAGAACAAAAGAATCTGTGGCTGATATGTAGAACTGAATTATATTGCAAAATAAAAATTAAAAAAAAAAAAAGAAAGTTTGTCTTTACATTAATTTAAATAACAGACTTTAGTATTATTATTACTAGTACTATTATAATTATGTTGTTATTATTATTATTAAGTTGTGATATGATCTCACTGGGTAGTTTTTTCAGGCATAGAATTATTGATGTAGACCAGGTTAGCCCCCAAGTCTTATACTCTGGGAATGCTGAGATTAGAGACATGAACACCCATGCCCTGATACAACAAACCATGAGTAACATCCACCTCAGAATCTCAGTGTTATTTATTACAAGGTGCAATATTAAGCTGTACTGTTTACTATGTGAGAAAAGCTACAAGGTATGACAAAACCCAATATAAGAGTTTATTAAGGGAAGGGAATAAGAAAGATGTGCATAGGCCTATGGAATGACCATGTAGGAAGAAGGGAGGAATAAGTTGAACCCACTTTTACAGGAAACCCGCCTGCATATGTGAATATGGCCTTAGTAGCTATGCCATGCATGTGCATAGATTATATGTTCACGCAAATTACATGATCACACAGTGCATGGATTACGTATTGTGCAAGGCCCTGGGATGACTAAGCATCTTGCCAGGTGCATGTGGTCATGTAGCTGGAGGAGTGGCTAGGCAGTCTAACATTCCAGACTCTTTGTTTTTTTATTAAAAAAAAAATGGTGGGTAAACAGGAATGGGGACGGTGTGTCTCCCGAAACTGCTTCCAGTTGACTCGGTTAGCATCAGTTAACTTTTGGGGGTAGGGAAGAGGGCTTTTGGGGTAGCCAGATGTCCTGAGGTAGTGGATTATCCTCTGCTGCTTTGGGAAAAGTTCATTGCCTTCTACTGCTTCAAGTTCTGTGACTGTTTGGGTTTGACAAGGTGCTGGCAAGGCAGAAGAGGAAGTTTAGAATTTTTTTTAACCTTGGTTGGGGTCCTATGGGGTCCCAGGGTGAGGGAGGAGGGTCTCAGGACCAGGAAAGTTTGAATTATAATTATCTGAAGTGGATCTGACTTGTCCTGGTGGATTCAAGCTGGCTCTGGAGCTTGAAAAAAATTTTAAGCATATTAAGAAGCAGCCACAGGGAATTTAAAATCTTGAGCTGGTAGTCATGATATTATAATATTTAGTACTCTGCTATCAGAATTTTATTGGTTCATGTGGGGGGGGGAGCTGAAACATGCTTTTTTCTGAGAAGGTCAGAAATGCCAGACTTAAGTCCGCTAAGGATCTGGAGTGAGAGAGTGTACTGAGCTTGGGTAACATACCTGGTAGGGTCCTGCAACTGGATAATACAGAAGGGTTCTGGGTGTCTCAGACTTTGGGGTCCACCTGAGAGGCTGGCAAGGGAAATGAAATGTTAGATCTAGTAGGATGGGTGGCTAGTAGGAGGAGGAGAGGAGCTTCTGACAAGTCTGGGGTAAGTCAAATGGGAGGAGCAAACAAAATAAAAGGTCCTACCTTAGCTAGAAAATCTCTTCCCGTTAGGGGCACAGGGCAGATAGAACAACTAAAAATGTGTGGGTGAAAGGGATACTCCTGAAAACACAACTAAATGGTAGGGTCTGGTTAGGTAGGTAAGGCTATCCCCCTACCTTGACATAGGGAGACGAGGAGAGTTGGGACCCCAAAACTCCCTTAGGATTGAGTGAGTGGCTCCAGTGCCAAAAGGAAGGAAATGGATCACCCCGATACTGTAATGGCTACCCTAGGTTCCCTGTGAGAGATGGCTGTGGTTGGGCAGGCAACAGGGCACCTTCAATCCTTGCAAATGGCCAAACCTAGGAGATGGTTTGGCGGGTGGTCTCTGTTTGATGTCCCCATGCCACGAGGTGCACAAGGGCAGTCAGCTGACCAGTGTCCCTCATGGTGGCACTTTGTACAAGGCCCAGATGGTGGCCTGCATGGGGCAGGGCAGGCATGAGCCCAGTGGCTTTCTCTACCACACTTAATACAGGGACCTGGAGGCCTTCAGGCAGCTGGTTAGATAGCTTCTGTCAGCATTTGGCAGTCATGTCTATGGGCTTTTTCATCTCTCCCATGGTACACCTTAAATGCTACCACTAAGACTTCTGCGTGTGGGGTCAGAGGCCCTCTCTCCAGATGCTGAAGATTAGCCCTAATGTCAGGGAAGCTCTGGGAGACAAAGTGGGTCATAAGGAGCTGTCTGCCCTCTGGACTCTCAGGATTAAGACTCGTATATGTAAGAGAGCCTTTGTAAGCAGTTCTAGAAAGTGAGACGGATTTTTTTTTTTATTATCTTGAACTACATTTTTTAGCTTTTCATAATTTACTGGTTGAGGACAGCTTTATGAAGACCTGCCAGGAGCGAGGTTGTAAACCAATCCCTAGCTAGAGAACCACCTAGGGTATTGTAATTCCAATGAGTCCTGATCGGGAGCCGCCTTGGCCCCAGGTGGATGGGCAGCATTAGTTTGATGAAACTCGTCTGCATGTATCTTTGCCTGCTCCCAAACTTGTCTGCACTCCTCAGGAAGCAGGTTATTAGAAAGTATTGGGGCATATGGACAGGAGAGAAGGAATCAAGAAGGGAGGGTTTAGAACTCAGGTAAGAAAAGATTGGATATAAGGTAACTCTTTCCATCTGCCCATTCTCTGGTAGAAGTTAGATAATTCCTGTAAAATATCAGGGTCTAAGGAGCCATTAGGTGGCCATTTTTTATTGTTATCTAAGGGATATTTAGACCTTTTCTTAGTACAAAGGCAGACAAGCTTAGAGGTCTTTAAGTAAGGCATTAAGCTGAGAGGCTTAAGAATTTCCAGGCATTGGTGGCACACGCCTTATATCCCAGCACTCGGGAGGCAGAGGCAGGTGGATCTCTGTGAGTTCCAGGACAGGCTCCAAAGTTACACAGAGAAACCCTGTCTTGAAAAACGATAAAAAAAAAAAAAAAAAAGAATTTCCAGAAGACATCCAGGGGAGAGATAGGACTAATAGGTTGGGAAGCTTTATTTCCCATGAGCACTGCAGAGAGAAAAAAAATAAAAAAATAAGAAAACAAACGTCATCCAAGACTACAATCTCAGGCATCCCCTAGATCAAGTGAGTATGGCGGATTGGCTCGTCAAGCCAGATAATGAGGGCCAGGGCATAGCTCCAGGAGAGGGGGCCCACAGTGGCAGGCACAATTCATTCCATGCTTTGTCAAGTGAGAGAATGAGGGTGGGGCTTACACAGCCCTGGGACAGGGGTCCCACAATGCGAAAGATATCTCAGACCACAGCTGTGGGAAATGGCAAGAGGCTGAAGCCTGCAATAGGGGCCAGCCATAGCCAATGAAGGCCGTGGACAAGGGGGATAACAGCTTTGTAGGAATGGACACCATCACTTATTTTATGGAAGATGAACCACAGTAAGCAAAATACACTTGTGGTGGTTATTATTGGTTCTCAACTTAACAAGACATGGAATTGACTAAAACCCTAAAATGGAGGGCACAACAGTGAGAAATGCTATGCTTAAGTTAAGTAGGTAGATCCACTTCAAATACAGACTTTGGAGGTAACATTTTACTGGGATTTCAAGGCTTGAAGACAAACACTTTTAATCCAGATCTTGAAGATGGGAGACACACTCAAAATTCAGCCATGCCCTCTGCTGGAAGTTTATAGAAGGGCATGGAAGAAGGAAGCTGTTACTCTATGCTGACTTGCGCTCACCTTGCAGCAAGTCCATTTTTTCCCAGGCATTAGAGAATACTTCTTCAGAATTGTAGCTTATACTGAAGAGCAGCTGACATGTCCAACCTCCTGGACTGAGTAAGTACTGGATCCTTGGACTTTCTCTTCACAGCTAGCCATTGTGAGATTAGTAGGACTGCAGCCCTAAGTCATTCTATTAAATCCCCTTTGTTAAGACAGAGGGATTTCCTTGTATATGTTCTGTTCCTCTAGAGAACTCTAGTTCAACATTTTTGATATGAGTGTATAAAATGTTCCAAAATTTCAAAAGTTGTCTATAATTGTCAAAACTAGTTACCTATTGACCTTTGATCCAATTGGAATGATGTAACAGTCCTTAGTAGCCTAGACTGTCTTCTCTGAAACTAATATTGAAATCTGGATAGAAAATTTCAGAGACCCAAATTTTCAGCCTTATAGAAGAGGGAATAGAGGAGAAATAGAAAGTAAAAAATCTAAATCGTGTCTATTATTGAGTCCTACAGGGTGAAGAGAAAACAATTCCTAGTTCTTCATTTTGGATCCAGTTTAACCTTCAAACTACCTCCAGGAGAAATGTCAGGGACCTTTCTGGGTCCTAGGACTACACAGGGGTCAGCATCCAGAATTTCTCTACAGGTGGACCATCAACAAGTTCTGTTTTATTCTGGAGGAAATTCGGGAACACATTAGAAGCCCAACTTTCTCAATAGGAGTTAATGACAAATGGTGTTTGAGAGTAAACCTGAAGGGAGTGGATGAAGAAAGTGCAGATTACCTGTCAGTTTACCTAGTGTTGCTCAGCTGTCTAAAGAGTCCTGTTTGGGCAAAGTTCCTGTTCTCTTAAATGCTGAAGTAGAGAAAACCCAAGGTGTGAGGAGCCCTATAGTCTTTAGGTCCATACAAGGCTATGAGTGGGGATTCAAAATGTTCATCCTTCGTGATTTCCTCTTGTCCCATGGGCCTTGGCAAGGTGAGCATGGTCCAGCACTCCTTCAGCATCTCTGAATAGAACAGGAAGCCAGTGATCCAGGCTCTCAGGTGCACATTGGCTGATGAGCTAGGAGAGCTGTGGGAGAATTCCTGATTCACAGACTGCTTCCTGGTGGTATCTGGCCAGGAATTTCAGGCTCACAAGGCCATCTTAGCAGCTCACTCTCCAGTTTTCAGAGCCATGTTTCAACATGACATGGAGGAGAACAAAAGGAACTGTGTTGAGATCCCTGACCTGGAGCCACAAGTCTTCAAGGCAATGATGAACTTCATTTACACTGGGAAGGCACCAGACCTGGACAGCATGGCAGCTGCTGTGCTGGTAGGTGCTGACAAGTATGGCCTGAAGCGTTTGAAGGTCATGTGTGAGGATGCCCTCTGCAGGGACTTCTCTGTGGAGAATGCTGCCCATACTCTCTACCTGGCTGACCTCCACAGCTCAGAGCTGCTGAAAACCCAGACACTGAATTTCATTACAGCTCATGCTTCTGAGGTTTTTGAGACCTCAAGCTAAAAGACAATGGTAGAGTCATGTCCCCACTTGGTGGCTGAAGCATACCATTCCCTGGCTTCTGCACAGGGTCCATTCCTGGAGCACCCTCTCAAAAGCCTGTAACAATCCAAGGACCTATTCAGCTGGGACCTACAGGTGTCTTCCAGAAGTAGCAGCCAGTGATGTTACAAATGGCACTTGAGTAGACTATGGGATATGTGGATCATTTACAGTGACACTGGGGAAAAGTAACCAGGCGTCTCCCACTTTACTATAACCGTAAAGAAGTTGGAATGCTGAGGGGTCAGGTTTGACTCTGCTGTACTCTAGGTAAGTATACAAAACCCTAGTCAAACGACACAAAAATTTTTCAATAAGTTTGTAGGATTTAGTAGTCTTTCTGTTTACAGAACCCCATTTTAGTCCATCCAGCTCTGCTAAGCTGTGCATGTGTGTGCGGACTCCTCACTGCACACCAGTATCAGGAGGCCTCTCTCTTCCTTCTTAGCACTTATTTTTGGCAGAGTAGAACATGCCCCATAATGCTCTCATGAAAACTGAGAAAAGTAGGCAAATGTGAGTAGATCATACTTCATCTGACAGAGAAGTGTTTTTGGTCCAGGCCAGCAAAAATCTCATTTGTATTGAAAATGTTGCAGGGCATTGATTCAGGAAGAATTCACTGTCTAGGTCAATGGTTCTCAACCTTGCTAATGCTCAGACCCTGTAATACATGTGAGAATTATTTCATTGTTACATAGTTCTGTAATTTTGCTATTATGAGTCATAATGTAAATATCTGATATGCAGGTTTTCTTATATCCTACATCTTGAAGGTATCCTTAGACCACCAAAGAGTTCGGGACACACAGGTTGGAAACCACAACTCTAGGCCATGCGTGCCAGTAAATGAGGTAGGCTGCCTGCAGATCTTCTCTTCTCTCTCTGTTCTTTCAGATCCAATCCCCCATTCTCAACCCCAGCTCTGCAGCAGAGCACCCTGAAACCTTCTCTGCACCCCTGTGTGCAGATCCCATACATCTTCCCCTTCTAACCTCCCCACCCCGACTCATTGCTTTATCCCAGCTCCCAACCCAGCAAAGCACCCTTGCTAACGCACTCTTTCCAGGGAAACAAGTAGGCTGGATGCAGATCCACACCTCTACTTTTGCCCCTCTACTTTCAACTTTCCTGGTGTCATCCTCTCCTCTGTAGTAGAAAATCTGCTGTGGTCTCTTTCCTGTCAGACCCTATCCCCACTGGTTCACAAAGATCTTCTTCCCCAATCTTCCTTCCCCAACTCAACCCATCATCCCAGCCTCCAGCAGCAGGCATTCACTAAGAACACACCAGCAGAACAAGACAAAGAAATAGGTAAGCCAACTGAAGAACTTCCTCCTTCCCTCCAAACCCAATCCCCCAGTCTCATCCCTAGAATTACAACAGAACACCAGCTGCAGCTTTCTTCCCCACCCACCCTCCCACCCAGCTAAAATCTCCTGTGGATTCTACACAAATTCTCCCCCAATTTTTTCAAAATATTTTTACTGATTATTTGGAAATTTCACACCATGGATCCTGAGCACTCTTGTTTCGCAGTCCCACTAGTTCTGACACCCCACCAGGACACCAGTTCTGATACCTCCCAAGGACAACAAAGTAGATCTGACCTTGTTGGTGGGGTGGTGGTGCAGGTGAGACAGCCTGAGGGTGAGAGGACAGGAGAGGTGACTGTACTCCTTGCTGCCTGCTGCAGTGGGTGAGCTAGCAATGGCAATGCTAGAGAACTCACCTTGTTGGTGTCCATGAGGGAAAGCTGGGAGGCTGACCAACCCAGCTACCACCCAAGACCAGAACCAGGACTATGAGGTGGCTCACCCAACATTCTCCTCATGTATGAACTGCTGGAGCATGTGAAATGGCCAGACCTACAGATCCAAAGCTGCAGGATCTCTGTGACACAAAGGATCTCTATGACACAAGGCAACAAACAACGAAGGTTATCCAAGAGGAGTCCCAGTGAGGACCCATGTAGGAGAAGCCAGAGACCTCAGACCAGAACAATGACTCATTGCAATGAACACTTACAAGTAAAGATGTAAAGTAAAGTAAAGATGGACTAAAGGGTACACAGTGGGACTCACTATGTCACACTACAGCCTCTACTCTGGGACTTTATTTTTGTATGGTAGTTAGTTTGGTTGCTTCTGTTTTGATTTTTTTGTTTCTCTTTTGAATTTTGTTTTGTTTTGTGGGAGAGGTTGTAAGGGTGGAGGGTGGCTATGAAGGGACAGGGAGATGGATGGATTGGAATGTATGATGTGAAACCCACACAGAATCAGTAAAAAATTGAATTAAAAAAAGCCAAGCATTTAATCTCAGCCCTCAGTAGGCTGAGTTAGGCAGATCTCTGCATTTTTGAGCCCAGCTTTCTCTTTAGATTGGGTTCAGACAGCCAAGATGATGGAATAGCTCTGAAAAACTAGTTTGTTCTCTAAAGCTTTGGCAGTCTGAAATATTTTAGCAGAAATCCAAGAGGTGTGGGGGACCAGCCCCCACCTTTTACAGAGTTCCTATGAGGAGGAGAGAGGAATACAGAACTTAGAATGATAGGCCTACCTGAGAAGAAGGAAGACAGAAATTCAAGATAGCTTCAGGAGGATACAATGTCCCAGAACTTTATTCAAAAGGGCTTTTTATAACAATGCCAAGGGGAGGAGAAAAAGACCTCCCCCTTGCTAGATACAACCAAGTATAGACCCTTCCAAACACCTGGCATCCAGGCCCATGGTCCAGTCATCATCTTATGCAGTCCTGCTAGGTAAAGCAAGCACGGATCTCACTAGGAAACCTCTGTAGGCTCCCACAAAGAGGTAAGGTAGTCATGATTTCATTCCTATGTCCCTTGTTCTTTCTTTTTTGATGGCTTTTCACTCTGTATGTCTGGCTCTCCTAGAAGATGATCTATGGACCAAGTTAGCCTCAGACACATAGAGTTGAGTCAGCCTTTGCCTTCAGACTACTGTGGTCTAAGCCATAGACTACCACATCATGCCTAGTTCATGAATTTCTATTTAATTACCTTAACCACACTGTTAGGTTTTAGCAAATGGTATAGAAAGCTTGTCTTTAACATTAATAAAGAACATCAAGACTTTATTATTATTATTATTATCATTATTATTATTTGTATTAGTTTACTTAAAGCATCATCATCATCATCATCATCATCATTACTATTAATTTGTGATATGATCTCACTAGGTAGTTGTGCCTATCTAGAATTCCTGATGTAGAGCAGATTGGTCCCCAAGTCTTACACTCTGTGAGTGCTGAGAGATTAGAGTTGTGAATCCCCATGTCCCTGAAAGACCCTAACCCTTCAGGCTTACACACTCCACCAAGCCGCAGGAGAATGAGGAACTAAAAAGCAAGTTTCAAGGGCAAACTGACTCAGGCACCCCTGCCACAATGTAACAATCTAAAGAGATTTCTGTTAAGAGATGTGCTCAACTGTGACTGGGATAATTGCTAGTGTTCCAGGAAAGACCACTGTAACCTTTGTGTAAACTTCACTCCCATCCTGATATCCCCCTTGAGGTATCAGGTTTTAGGAAGAATGTGCATGCGGATGTGACTGTACCCACCCTGTGATCAGGCCATGATCTTGTGAAATTAGCCTCTAGACATAAATCAATCAAAACGAAATTGTATGGGAATTGTAATCTTATGGCTTTTGTGGGTTTTTCCTTAAAAAGTACCCATGTGGCTGCAGTAGGCATGACCCTTGCTCTTGGGAGGAGAGTAGCCCGACTGACTGTACAGCCGCATCAATAAACCTCTTGTTGTTTGCATCAACTGGACTGGAGTCTGGGTTCTTGGGGCGCCCAACTGAGAAGGTAGTACCCTGGGTCTGGGGTCTATCATCCCCATACAACAAAGAATGAGTAATATCCAGCTCAGAATTACAGTGCCAAGTGTTCTGTGTCCTTGCTGGAACCAGTTCTCTTTGGCACAGTGATGATGAGCCTTAAGAAAGGAAGAAATGAAAGGAAGGCCCAAGCAGGGTAAAGTGTGAAAATATATATAGTTCAGAAGTAGGGAACTTGCCTAACATGTTGGACATTCCTGACTTTATCTCCTGTAAAACACACAGATGCAGCTGCCCACAGATGACAGCATGCATATGTGCAATTCCACAGAGAGAAGAATGCTGCCTGGAGATCAAGTAGAGGATGATGTCAGTGACTCATTGAATATTTAAGATTTATTTAGTCTCCAGAGCATTCCTTAAAGGGGTCTAGAGTCAGGATGGGTGGTGCTCATGCATAATCTTCTTACCTGCGAGGATGAGGTGAAAGGGATTAGGTTCAAGGCTAGCCTGGCTCTGCAGCAAGATAGTCTTAAAATAAAAACAAATCAATGAAGTAAATATATATACATATACGGAGACACAGAGACCATGAGAAAAATCTCATTCTGCTTTGGGCAGGGGGCAAGAGAAAAATCAAGCCAAATTCAAAGGTGGAGAGAAATGTCTTTATGTCTCCCTGTTGTTTTCTTCCATCTCTTCATGCTGTATACAGCCCAGGCCAGAGGACTCTTGATTATATCCCCTTAGGCTCTGAATGCTAGAGTACATAGGGCCTACCACCTACATTCCACTAATTTAAGAATATTTTTTCGCTGGGCAGTGGTGGTGCAGGCCTTTATTCCCAGCACTTTGGAGGCAGAGCCAGGCGGATCTCTGTTAGTTCCAGGAAAGGTGAAAAGCTACACAGAGAAACCTTGTCTTGAAAAACCAAACCAAAAAAAAAAAAAAAGAATATTTTTTCAGTATGTCTTATTCCTGCCCTTGCCAATCATTTTTCTATTGTCTCTCTAAGGATTTAAGAGGTCAAACATTTGATACCAGGCCTCAAAAGGCAGAGGTAGGCAGATCCCTATGTTTTTCAGCCAGGTTGGTCTATAGAATGAGTTCAAAGACAGTCAAGACTGTGGAAGGACACTCCCTTTCAAAAACAGAAAGGGAAAGAACCCAAATCAGGCTGAAAGTTACTTTTCATTGTGTGTATGGTTAACCCATACAGCTCAAGATACTCTTGGGACAGGCTTAGGAGGATTGCTTATATGCAGGAAGGTCATTGTGAAAAATATCTAGAAATAGGTCAAATTAACTATATTTCCTCCATATATGTAATGAATGTATAATTTAATCTTCCTTCTTTGGCTTAGACTTGCATTGGGAAACAGAGGAAGTAGGAATCCCGGATGTTTGATAGGTGTGTCTGGGCATACCAAAGAGAACTTGTCTCCAAAACCAAAAGAAACTCAATAAGACCCCAGTCAAGGTCCACACCCTTAAATATGTCCTTGTCCTCAAAGAACAGATTCAGATGCTGGAAACAGTGATGTCCTTCTTTAATTATATTCAGGAGGCAATGGCAGCCTGGAATACACAGGGAGTTTAAGGGGAGCCCTGGGAAACAGTTCATTTGAGTTGAGGCTGTCCTTCTTAAGTGGCTTAAACTCAAAAACCCAAACACACAAAACTTAAATGTAAGAGAAAGCAAAACAAAGGTCTAGTATAATTGTTTAAAACAAGAGTTTAGCAGAGACATCATCATCAAGGAGAATATGTAAGTGGTGAATAGTATGTAGTTATTAAAAAAATGAAGTAGCACCAATTAAAGGTGTATCCCCAAGCCTCTAGGTCTGGATTAAAGGTGTGTGTCTTCCTTCCTCAAAAGGCCTTGTTTAACATGGATCTATCTACTTCAACTTAAGCAATAATTTCTCACAGGTGTGCTCTCAATTTTGGTGTTTTGTTCATTCCAGATATAGTCAAGTTGAGAACCAAGAATAGCCATCACAAGGGTGTGTTATTTCTGTGGTTAGTCTTCCATCAGTAAGGGATCATGTCAACATTTGCACAGCTATTATTTACTCTTGTATGTTATTACAATGACTGCTGCTATAAACACTATCAGGGAAGGGGTGTTTTCCTTAACTTGTCAGTGGTCTTAGTTTTCACAACATGGATGGCAGGTGAAGACCTTATACATGGTAAGGTGGAATCAGAACCAGGAAACCCTGAAGGTGACTCTATTCTTTCCTCCTTTTATTCCATCCAGACCCACAGTCCCAGGATGACTCCAACAAACTTTAGTGGTGGTCTTTTCCCTGCCTCTCAGATAATCCTACTTGGAAACAGTCTTCCAGATCCATCTAAGGGCACCAAGATAAACAAAATCAGAAACAATAGGTGCCACTTAGCAAAATGGAATCAAGGTCACACATGTGTTTTAAACAAACTTAGTAAAATAGCATAATCACTAAAAGTCTCCCCACCAGAAAACAAAAAAAGCCCAGGACCAGAGAATTTGAGGGAAGCAGTATCTGCCACTCTGACCCCAAACCCACATGGAGAATAGTCACTGATGTTACTATTTAGTCACCTGCCAAAGGTTCCTAAGAGGAAACAAAAATTTAGGCATCAAAACCAGTTGATTGATGTATTCTGCATTGAGGGATGAACAGCACTGGAATCAGACTTTCAGGAGAGCTAGGCTGGGAATTGCTGAGTTGATTGAATCACTGAGGTATCTTCATGTCTTCTAGGTTAGTGAATCTCTCCAGACCTGATGAACTGGAGAGAGATGATAGATGTGGGGAGCATTTAACAGATCACATTCTAAGGGGAACAGTCTCAAAACCCCTTCTTTGGTAACTGTTGAATATTTTCTGCACTATTTGGAAACCAGAATGTGGTTTCACTTTTTAAAAATGGTTTGCTTATTTATTTAGAGTTTTTTTTTCATTTTACATACCATACCCTGTTATCCTATCTCTCTTTGAAGTCCTAGCAAAGTAAGCATGGAAGTTGAAAGTTTAAAGAGGACAGAACTCACCAGTGAAGGATGAAAATTATGAGGTATTAAGAAGCTGAAACTTGGCAGTAAGCATGATGGAGTTGAGAAGCACTTAGGATCTTCTCATAGGACACCCTTAACTGGATCTGGAAGAGTGTTTTCAAAGAGGATTATCTGAGGGGGAAGGAGAGACCACTATCGAAAGTTGGTGGTGCCATCCTGGGGACTGTGAATCTGGATGAATAAAAGGCAGGAAAAAAGACTCTCACTTTCAGGGTTCCCTCCTGGCTCTGCTTCTTACCCACCGTATATGAATTCTTACTCCCTGACCTTTACGTTGTGAACCCTGAGTCCCCTGACAGGGTAAGGAAAACACCTCTCCTGGATCATGTTAGAGGCAAGAATTAGTGTAAAACCCCTATAAGAGTAGATAACAGCTCTATGGAATGGACACAAACCCTTATTTTACAGAAGATGAACCACAGAAAGCAAAATACACTTTTGGTGGTTATTCTTGATTCTTGACCCAACTAGATATGGAATTAACTAAAATCCTAATATGGAGGACAAAACTGTGAGAAATGTTTTGCTTAAGTTGAAGTAGGTAGATACACTTCAAATACAGACTTTGAAAGTTAAAAGAAACAAACATCTAATCCGAATCTCAGGGCCTGAAGACACACACCTTTAATCCAGATCTTGAGTCTGGAAGACACACCCTAAATTGGACCACACCCTCTGTTGGAAGCATATAAAAGGACATGGAAGGAGGAAGCTCTTGCTCTTTGCCTGCTTGCCCTCACCTTGTAGCAAGACCATTCCTTCCCCGGCATTAGAGAATTTTCCTTCAGAATTCCAGCATATACTGAAGACCCAGGGAAACATCCAACCTCCTGGACTGAGTAAGTACTAGATCCTTGGCTTCCCTTCACAGCTATCCAATGTGGGAATCGCAGGACTGCAGCCCTAAGTCATTCTAATGAATCCCCTTTGTTCATACACAGAAAGATTAATTATATATGTTCTGTTACTCTGCAGAACCCTAGTATAACATTTTTGATATGAGTGTACAAAATGTTCCAAATTTTCAAAAGTTATCTATAATTATGAAAACTGGGTACCTATTGACCCAAGATTTAATCTAGAAAAAAATGGAGTGATGTAAGAGGCCCTAGTAGCCTACACTGTCTTCTCTGAAACTAGTATTGAAATCTAGATAGAAAATTTCAGACCCATGTTTCCACCCTCATAGAAGATGGGACAGAAATAGAAACTAAAAATCTAAACCAGGTCTATTATTGTATCCCACAGAGTGAAGATAAAACACTTGCTAGTTCTTCATTTTGGATCCAGTTTAACCTTCAAACTACCTCCAGAAATGTCAGGGGACCAGACATCCCAGAGATGTGACCACACCGAAATCAGCGTCCAGAATATTTTCTACAGGTGGACCATCAGCAACTTTCGTTTTCTTCTGGAGGAAATTCAGGAAAGCACTAGAAGCCCAACTTTCTCAATAGGAGCCAATGACAAATGGTGTTTGAGAATACACCTGAAGGGAGTGGATGAAGAAAGTGCAGATTACCTGTCAGTTTACCTAGTGTTGCTCAGCTGTCTAAAGAGTCCTGTTTGGGCAAAGTTCCAGTTCTTGATATTAAGCACCGATGGAGAGACAACCCACGGTGAGAGCAAAACTATAGTCTCTAGGTTTCGAGCCAGGTGTTGAACTGGGATTTGAAAAGTTCATCCTTCGAAACTTCCTCTTGTCCTTTGTACCTTGGCTTCTCCCAGATGACAAGCTCACCCTCCTCTGCAAGGTGAGCATGGTTGATGACTCTTTGAGCAACTCTGACCAGAACAGAAAGCCAAGAATTCAGGTTCCTAGATGCACCTTGGCAGATGAGCTAGGAGAGCTGTGGGAGAATTCCCAATTCACAGACTGCTGCCTGGTGGTATCTGGCCAGGAATTTCAGGCTCACAAGGCCATCTTAGCAGCTCGCTCTCCAGTTTTCAGAGCCATGTTTCAACATGACATGAAGGAGAGCAGAAAGAACCACTTTGAGATCCCCAACTTGGAGCCGCAAGTCTTCAAGGCAATGATGGACTTCATTTACACAGGAACAGCACCAGACCTGGACAGCATAGCAGATACTCTGCTGGCAGCTACTGGCAGGTATGGCCTGGAGCGTTTGAAGGTCATGTGTGAGGATGTCCTCTGCAGGGACCTCTCTGTGGAGAATGCTGCCCACACTCTTGTCCTGGCTGACCTCCATAGAGCAGGGCATCTGAAAACCCAGGCATTGGATTTCATTACAGCACATGCTTCTGAGATCTCTGAGACTTCAGGCTGGAAGACAATGGTGGAGTCATGTCCCCACTTGTTAGCTGAATCATACCATTCCCTGGCTTCTGCTCACTGCTCTTTCCGGCAGCCCCCCTCAAACGCCTAAATCGACCCTAGTACCTGGTCAGCTGTGACCTACATGTGTCTCCCAGAAGCAGCAGCCAGTGTAGTTATTGATTACACCTGGATAGACTATGGGACCTATGTAGCATTTACAGTGAATCTGGGGAAAGACAGATGGTGGATGAGACTTTAATACAGGTGGAAATGAGTTGAATGGAAGGCTGGGGGAGGGGAAGGTCTGGACTCTGGTACAATCTACTCAGCCTTTTCCCTGCTGCTGTACTGGTTTGATTTTTGTCCAATGAGTTGTAAACTGGAATTCATATTAATTGCTGGCCCCAAGCACATTACAACAGGGTTTCTTTGGAGAAACTTGTCTGAATTGGACCTAGCAGAACATATGGTCAAGGACTCAGAAAGGAAAAAAACAACCTGAATATTTGATTATAAGAGAAGGGGAAGAGAATGAAGACATTTTTCTCCAAACTCAGTGTGTGGGAATGGAGAGATGACTCAGTTGGCAAAAGCAATTGTTGCTCTTGTAGAGGATCCTTGTACAGTTCTCCTCTTGTCTCTATGGGCACAAACATCTCTGTAGACAGTACTTAACCACTCAAAATACAAAATGAATAAAAATTTTAAAATCAGCTTGTGGATTCTAGTAGTGTTTTTGTTTAAAGAAAGCCATTTTAGTCCATCCAGATCTGCTCAGCTGTGGAAGTTTGTGGTACTGTGTTTCCCAAAATGTTGTGTACCTTGATAAACTTATCTGGGGTCAGAGAACAGAAAAGGTACTAGTTAAGCAGTGATAGCACACGCCTTTAATCCTAGCATTCCAGAGGCAGAAATCAGTGAGTTCAAGGATACAGACAGGCATGGTGACTCATCACGCCTTTAATCCCAGGGAGTGGTGGTAGAAAGCAGAAAGGTAAGGCCGGGCAGTGGTGGCACATGCCTTTAATCCCAGCACTCCGGAGGCAGAGGCAGGCAGATCTCTGAGTATAGGTCAGCCTGGGCTACCAAGTGAGTTCCAGGAAAAGGGCAAAGCTACACAGAGAAACCCTGTCTCGAAAAACAAAAACAACAACAAAAAAAAAAAAGTAGAAAAGTATATAAGGCGTGAGGACCAGAAACTAGAAGCATTTGGCTGGTTAAGCTTTCAGGCTTTGGAGCAACACAGTTCAGCTGAGATTCATTCTGGATGAGGACTCAGAGGCTTCCAGTCTGAGGAAACAGGACCAGCTGAGGAACTGGCAAGGTGAGATAGCTGTGGCTTGTTCTGTCTCTCTGATCTACCAGCATTGACCCCAATAACTGGCCCCAGGTTTGATTTTATTAATAAGAATTTTTAAGATTCATGCTACAGAAGTTTGTTCAGTGTCTTCACTGACACACACACACACACACACACACACACACACACACACACACACACGTCAATGAAAGGAAACCTAATGAAATTTTGTTATGTTCATATTGTGCACCCTAATAAACTTATCTGGGGTCAGAGAACGGACCACTAGATGCAGCCACTAGATGCAAAGGCTGGAAAATGGTGGCACTCATGCCTTTAATCGTAGCATTCCAGAGGCAGAAATTCCTCAGGATCTCTGTGAGTTCAAGGCCACATTGGAAACAGCCAGGCATAGTGACTCATGCCTTTAATACCAGAAAGTGAGCCTTAAAACCCAGGGAGTGTTGGCAGAAAGCAGAAAGATATATAAGGCGTGAAGACCAGAAACTAGAAGCTTTTGGCTGGCTAAGCTTTTAGGCTTTTAGCAACAGTTCAGCTGAGATTCATTCTGGATGAGGATTCAGAGGCTTCCAGTCTGAGGAAATAGGATCAGCTGAGGAATTGGCAAGGTGAGGTAGCTGTGGCTGTTCTGTCTCTGTGATCTTCCAGTATTCACCCCAATACCTGGCTTCCAGGTTTGATTTTACTAATGAGACCTTTTAAGATTCCTGCTACAGTCAACAGTAGGCTTTCTTCAGCAGCTGATGTGAGCAGATACTGAGATCCACAGACAAACATTAGGCAGAGCACAGGGTTCTTTATATATTCGGGATATCAGTCCTCTGCCAGATATAGGGTTGGTGAAGATCTTTTCCCATTCTGTAGGCTGTCGTTTTGTCTTGTTGACCGTGTCCTTTGCCCTACAAAAGCTTCTCAGTTTCAAGAGGCCCAATTTATTAATTGTTTCTCTCAGTGTCTGTGCTACTGGTGTTATATTTAGGAAGTTTTCTCCGGTGCCAATGCGTTCAAGACTACTTCCTACTTTCTCTTCTATCAGGTTTAGAGTAACTGGATTCATGTTGAGGTCTTTGATCTACTTGGACTTAAATTTGTGCACGGTGACATATATGGATCTATTTGCAGTCTTCTACATGTTGACACCCAGTTATGCAGCACCATTTGTTGAAGATGAATTCTTTTTCCATTGTACACTTTGGGCTTCTTTGTCTGAAATCATATACTCATAAGTGTGCAGATTAATGTCAGGGTCTTCAGTTTGGTTTCATTGGTCCACATGTCAGTTTTTATGCCAGTACCAAGCTGTTTTTATTACTATAGCTCTGTAGTAGAGCTTGAAGTCAGGGATCAGGATGCCTCCAGAGGTTGTTTTATTGTACAGGATTCTTTTGGCAACCCTGGGTTTTTTATGTTTCCATAAGTGGTTGAATATTGTTCTTTCCAGATCTGTGAAGAATTGTGTTGGGATTTTGATGGGAATTGCATTGAATCTGTATATTGCTTTTGGTAAGATTGCCATTTTTACTGTGTTAATCCTACCTATCCATGATCATGGGAGATCTTTCCATTCTCTGACATCTTCTTCAATTTCTTTCTTTGAGAACTTAAAGTTCTTTTCATACAGGTCCTTCGCTTGCTTAGTTAGCGTTACCGCAAGGTATTTTTTATATAATTTGTGGCTATTGTAAAGTGTGATGTTTCTCTGATTTCTTTCTCAGCCCATTTGTCATTTGTATATACAAGGAATACTGTTTATTTTTTTGAGTTAATCTTGTATCTGGCTACGTTGCTGAAGGTGTTTAAAAGCTCTATGAGTTCCTTTGTCTAATTTTGGGGTCACTTATGTATACTATCATGTCATCTGCAGATAGTGAAAACTTGTCTTCTTCCTTTGCAATATGTTTTCCTTTGATCTCCTTTTGTTGTCTTATTGCTCTAGCTAGAACTTCAAGTACTATATTGAATAAGTATAGGGACAGCGGACAGCCTTAACTTGTTCCTGATTTTAGTGGAATTGCTTTGAGTTTCTCTCCATTTACTTAGATGTTGGCTGTTGGCTTGCTGTAAATTGCCTTTATTTTGTTTAGGTATGTTCCCTGTATTCCTGATCTCTCCAAGACCTCTATCATGAAGGGGTGTTGCATTTTGTCAAAGGCCTTTTCAGCATCTAGTAAGATGATCATGTGTTTTTGTCTTTCTTTTGGTTTGTTTATATGGTGTATTACATTGACAGATTTTCTTATGTTGAACCATCCTTGCATTCCTGGGATGAAGCCTACTTGAACATGTTTTGATGTGTTCTTGGAGTCTGTTTGCCAATATTTTATTGAGTATTTTTGCATCATGTTCATAAGGGAGAGTGGTCTGTAGTTCTCTTTCTTTGTGGCATCCTTGTGTGGCTTGGAAATCAGGGTAATTATAGCCTTGTAGAAGGAGTTTGGTAATGTTCCTTCCCTTTCTATTGTGTGGAACAATTTAAAGAGTATTGGTATTATCACTTCTTTGAAGACCTGTTAGAATTATGCACTGAAACCTTCTGGTACTGGGCTTTTTTTGTTGGGAGGCTTTTAATGACTGTTTCTATTTCCTTAGGGCTTATTGGTCTATTTAGATAGTTTATCTAGTCTTGATTTAACTTAGGTATGTGGTACCTATCCAGAAAATTGTCCATTTCTTTTAGATTTTCCAGTTTTGTGGAGTTCAGGTTTTTGAAGTATGACCTGATAGTTCTCTGGATTTCCTCAATGTTAGTTGTTCTGTCTCCATTTTCATTTCTGATTTTGCTAATTTGGATGCTCTCTCTCTGCCTTTTGGTTAGTTTGGATAAGGGTTTGTCTATCTTGTTGATTTTCTCAAAGAACCAACTCTTTGTTTCATTGATTCTTTGTTTTGTTCTCTTTGTTTCTATTTTATTGATTTCAGCTCTCAATTTGGTTATTTTCTGGTGTCTGTTACTCCTGGGGCACTTTGCTTCTTCTTATTCTAAGGCTTTCAGGTGTGCTGTTCAGTCACTAGTGTGAGATTTCTCCAATTTCTTTATGTGGGCATTTAGTACTATGAATTTTCCTCTTAGCACTGCTTTCAGAGCATCCCATAAGTTTGGGTATGTGGTATATTCATTTTCATTGATCTCTAGGAAGTCTTTAATTTCTTTCTTTATTTCTTCCTTGACCCATTGGTGATTCAGTTGAGCATTATGATTTCTAGGATACTTCCTACTTTCTGTTCTATCAGGTTCTGTGTAGCTGGATTTATGTTGGGGTCTTTGATCCACTTGGATTTGAATTTTGTGCATGATGATAGTTATGGATCTATTTGCAATTTTCAACACGTTGATATCCAGTTATGCCAGCACCATTTGTTGAAGATGCTTTCTCTTTTACATTGTACAGTCTTGGCTTTTTGGTCAAATTCAGGTGTTCATAGGTGTGTGGATTAATGTCAGACACTTCAATTTGATTCCATTGGTGCACATGTTGGTTTTTATGCCAATACTAAGCTTTTTGTATTACTATAGCTCTATAGTAGAGCTTGAAAGCAGAGATGATGATACCTCAGAAGTTGTTTATTGTAAAAGCTTGTTTTAGATATCCTAGGTTTTTTTTTTTCCATATCAAGTTGAGTATTGTTCTTTTGAGGTCTGTGAAGAATTGTGTTGGAATTTTGATGGATATTGCATGAATCTGTAGATTGCTTTTGTAATATTGCCATTTTTACTATGTTGTTTCTACCTATCCATGAACATGGGGGATCTTTCCATTTTCTGATAGCTTCTTCAATTTCTTTCTTCTGAGACTTAAAGATCTTGTCATACAGGTCTTTCACCGATTGGTTAAAGTTACCCCAAGGTATTTTATATTATTTGTGGCTATAGTAAATGGTGATGTTTCTCTGATTTCTTTCTCAGCCTGTTCATTGGTGAGAGTGGAAAGTTGAAGTCTCCCACTATTCGTGTGTGTGGTTTGATGTGTGATTTAAGCTTTAGGAATATTTCTTTTCCATATATGGGTGCCTAATATTGGGGCATAAATATTCAGAATTGAGACTTCATCTTGATGGATTTTTCCTGTGATGAATACATCATGTCCTTTTTTGATCTCTTTTGATTAATTTAAGTTTGAAGTCTATTTGGTTACATATTCGGATAGCTACACAAGCTTGCTTCCTAAGTCCAATTGACTGGAAAGACTTTTCCCACATCTTTACTCTGATGTAGTGTCTGTTTTTGAAGTCGAGGTGTGTTTCCTGTATGGTATGTAACAGAAGGATGGATTCTGTTTTAATATCCATTCTATTAGCCTGTGTCTTTTTATAGGTGAATTGAGTCCATTGATATTAAGAGATATTAATGATGAGTGATTGTTAATTCCTGTTATTTTTGTGGTAGTGTTGTGTGTTTCCCTTCTTTGGGATTTGTTGGTGTGGGATTATCTATTGCCTGTGCTTTCACGGGTACATCTAACTTCCTTAAGTTGGATTTTTTCTTCTATTGCTTTTTGTGTGGCTAGATTTTTGATAGGTATTGTTTAAAGCTGGTTTTATCATGGAATATTTTGTTTACTCTGTCTGTGATGATTGAGACTTTTGCTGGGTTGGCCTCCATGGTCTCTTAGTGTCTGCATAACCTTTATCCAGGATCTTCTGGCTTTCATTCTGAAGTCAGAGGTTATTCTGATGGGTCTGACTTTATATGTTACTTTGCTTTTTTTTTCCTTTGCAGCTCTTATTATTTTTTCTTTATTTTGTACGCTTAGTGATTTTATGTGGTGAGGAGACACCTTTTTTTGCAGTCTATTTGGTGTTCTGTAAGCTTCTTGTATCTTCACAGGCATTTCCTTCTTTAGGTTGGGAAAGTTTTCTTCTGTGATTCTGTTGAATATATTCTCTATACCTTTGAGGTGATATTCTTCTCCTTTTTTTATCCCTAATGTTCTTAGGATTGGTCTTTGGACTTCTCATGGTGTCACAGATTTCGAGAACATTTTGTGTTATGACTTGGCTAGGTTTAATGGGTTTTTTTTGTCCCCCCCCCATGCATATATTTCTTCTTTATCTTCAATGCCAGAGATTCTCTCTTCAAAAAGTTGCTTTCTGTTGGTGATGCTTGCAGCTGTACTTCCTGTTTGTTTACTCAGATATTCCATTTCCAGCATTCCCTCTCTTTGTATCTTCTGTACTGCCTCCATTTCAATTTTTGAAGTCTTGAAGTGATACCTGCTTGATTGCTTTTTCTTGGTTTTCTTGGCTTTATTTAAGGGATTTATTGATTTCTTTCAATTTTTTGTTTGTCTTTTCCTTGGTTTCTTTAAGAGATATTTTCATTTCCTCTTTAAAGGCCTCTATCATTGTCTTAAAGTCATTTTTTTGAATTGTTTTCTTCTGCCTCTTATATGTTGGGATTTTCAGGTCCTCTTGATGTACAACCATCAGGTTCTGGTGGTACCATATTGCTTCTCATGTTGTTTAATGTATTCTTTCCCTGGCATCTACCCATCTCTACCTCCAATCAGTGCAAATGGTGTCCGTGTCTCAGGGAGCCACTCTTGGTCCAATTGGAGCTGTTGGAGTCTGTCTCAGGGAGCAGTTGTGGTCTCAGAGGATGGGTACTTTTGGGGGGGTGAAGCAGGGCTTATAAGTTACAGGTTCCAGTGGGAGATGGTGGTAGTCAGGACTGCCTCTTTAGTTCTGCCTGCTGGCCTGCACCTGGGGATGCAATGGTTGGGGGTCTGGGGTCACTAGTTGTGCCCCTGGAACTAAAGCCTAGAGGCTGGGGTGATCTGCTAGTAGAACAAAGACTCACCTCTTGGTCCAATCCAAGCTCACAGGGAGCAACTGCTATCTCAGAGGATGGGTGGGTTTGGGGGGTGGAGTGGTCATTGTAGGTTACAGGGTCTGGTGGGGGATGGTGGTAGTCAGGCTTGCCCAAAGGAATCCTACCTGGGACATATTGTTTCTGATTTATGTTTTATCTTGGTGCCCTTTTCCTTTCATGTCTGTGAAGTGTCTTTACTTATTTCTCTGATTAGCCCTTGGCTTAAATCTATTTGATGAGATATAAAAGCAAGTACACAGCTTATTTCTTAGATCTATTTGCTTGGACTATCTATTCCAATCCTTTACCCTGAGGCAATCCCTACTCATTAGGTTGAGGTGTGTTTCTTGGATGCAGCAGAAGGGTGGAATCTGATTTCATATCTACTCTGTTAGTCTGACTTTTCACTGGGGAATCAAAACCACTGATATTGAGAAAGATCAATAAACAATGATGGTTGATTCCTAATATTTTGTTGTCTATTGTTTGGGCGGTGGAGGAGTCTGTGTGTATGTGTGTGTTTCCCTACTTTTGCTTTTACTGCTCTCAGATTATTTATTCCCTGTATTACTCATGGTTGTAGTGAATCTCCTTAGGTAGGAGTTTTCCTACAACCACTTTCAATAGGATGGGATTTGTACACAAATATTGCTTGAAGTTGGCTTTATGGTGGAATATCTTAAATTTCCGTCTATAGTAATTGGCTGGGTATAGTAGTCTGGGTCTGTATCTGAGTTCTCTTAGAGTCTGCTGCACATCGGTATAGGTTCTTTTAGCTTTTAAATTATCTTCAACCCCTGAGATTCTCAGGCTGCCCCTCAATAGTTTTGCAGTTTCCACTGAGATTCCAGAGATAAGACCTGAGATACCAGGGTTCTCAGAGCAAGTCAGAGAAAAAAGAGTGTGGTGGCCAGTGAACTTTAGAAATGGTACAACCTGAGTGCCAAGTCCCCAAGAGTCCCTGTGACCAGTCTCTGCCTAATGCTTTGGAGGGATCTGACACCTGCACCTGGTCTCTCACCTCTGCATCAAGAGTCTGATTGACACATTCTGTTTTGACACATAGGAGAGTTGGCCATGGCCAGCTGCTTCAGTGTCCAGAATATGTGTGAGATGTCACCAGATTCCATGGGGGAAGTACCACTCAGGCTGCAAACTCCATCACCTACACAGCACCAGCTGCCAAAACAGAAACAAGGGCCTAATCCATCAACATCCATACTGATGGGGAAACTATAAATATTCTACCCTACTGTTTGGCCTCTATAACTATTCTTGTTAACAGAATTATGTCAATTCAGAAATTAGAATCTGTGCTTGAGAGCTCACCCCAGAAAGTCTCTATGCTACAGTAGGTTCCTGAGTACCCAGTGTAATTGTCAGCCTGTAAATACTTTCTATTGGAGTATATCCCAATATATCTTCTCTGGTGGCTATCTTACATTTCTGAAGATACCACTGAGATCCCAGACACCAGAAATGGATATAATGGTGGACTGAGAGCCCCTTGGAATTGGGATGGGTATGGAGTACAAGAGCTCCAGGGTGTGCCCATTGTAATCTAGGCATCCAAGCCTCCCTTTAATCAATTGCTGCATAACACTTCAGAGGACTCTGACACTTCCACACAAAAAGGAAACACATTGGAAAGTTATTTGGCCTCTCAAGTCTGGAGGAATGTCTTCTTAAAGCACTTTCTGTGTGGACACATAGGAGAGGGGTGTCATGGGGCTATTCCCCATTGTTTAGAATTTGTTTGATACTTCACCTGATTCCTCCTGTCTGTTCTATTGTATGAATATATGCTAGAAAGTCCTGTGGGTTTTTTTTTTTGTGTGTGTGTGTGGTGTGTGTGTATGTATGTGTGTTTGATGTGGTTCTCTCAGCTTTGTTTTCCTCTAATGAACAGTGGCTCTCTCAGCTAGGAGAACATCTCCCTCCAGGCTTAATACATGCACTTCCTACTGCTGGGAATCTGAGTATTTTTGACTAAATCAGTTTGCCCTGTGAACCCCCTACCAATGGGAAAAAGAAAAGCTCCACCTGTGCCTCTCCACAAATGAGAAACATTATGAGCAAAGGCTAAGCTTACTGCCCAAGGTTTCTTAGTAACTCTGTGACAAGTCACACCTGCCTTCCAGGAGTATGCTCACTGGAGCATAGGACTCACAATTTAGAGCACCTTTCTTACAAACAATGGTTCTTGAAGTGATCACCAACAAAAACTTCAAATGACACATATGATGGAGGGGTGTCTACTCCAGTGACCCTGAACTCTCCTGGTGAATAGTCACCCATGCTACTAATTAGTCATCTGCAAAGAGTCTATCAGATGAATAAAATATCAAGGAGTCAAAACCAATGATGATTTATCCTATATTAACTGAAAGTAGTGTTGGAGTAAGACTTACAGTAGAGCCAGACTGGGAATGGCTGAGCTGATTGAATCTGAATTTATTTCTGTGTGCTTTAGGCTTAGAGAGTCTCTCTAAGACAGGACTAACTGGAGTTAGATGAGGTAAAGGGAACATATTCCTGATCACACTACAGAGGGGGATCCATTCAAAGCCCCTCCCTCTATGGTTTCTGTTGAACACATTCTGCATTTCACAGAAACGAGCATCATAGATGTGGGGAGCATTTTACAGATCACATATTGAAGAGGAACCATCTCAAAATGCCTTCCTCATAACTGTTTAATATCTTCTGCTGGAAACCAGAATACTTTCTCACTTTTAAGGCCCTACAGAGTGAGCACGGAAGTTCAAAGTTTGAAGAAGGCAGTACTCACAGTTTAAAATGTGAAATATAAGGTATGGGAGGCTAATTCAAATCAATCAACATGATTGAATTGAGAAGCGTTTAGGACTACACATAACACAATCAAAATTCACTTATGATTTTTAATCTTGGTTTCCAACTTAACTTCTTATGGAAAGAACTAAAATCCTAAAATGGAGAAAACATCTCTGAGATTTTCTGCTTAAGTAGCAGAGTTAGATGCACTTCCAATCTGCATTTGGAGGTAGAAAGAGATAAACATTTAATCTGGATCTCAGGGCCTGAAGACACACACCTTTAATCCATATCTTGATGCTGGAAGGCACACCCTAAATTTAGCCACACCCTCTGTTGTTGCTCATTGCCTGCTTGCCCTCACCTTGCAGCAAGTCCATTCCTTTCCTCTCTTTAGAGAATACTTCTCTGGAATGCCAACATATATTGAATACAGCTCAGCTGTCCAACCTCCTGGACTGAGTAAGTACAGGATTCTTGTACTTCCCCTTCATGGCTATCCATTGTGGGATTAGCAGGACTGCAGGCCCAAGTCATGCTAATAAATACCCCTCCCTCATCTATAGAAAGATTTATTATGTATATTCTGTTACTTTTGAGAACCCTAGCACAACACTTTTTAATATGGGTGAATAAAATGTCCCAAATTATTCAACAGTTGTGAATAATGATCAAAACTAGTTACCTATTGACCTAAGATTCAACCTAGAGAAAAGTGGAGTGATTTAACAGTCCCTAGTAGTCTAGACTGTCTTCTCTGAAACTAATATTGAAATCTGGATAGCAAATTTGAGAGAGATTTTTCCATCCCCACTCAAGAAGGAACAGAGGGAAAAACAGAAACTAAAAATCTAAAAAATATTTGTAATTGTGACCCCTAGGTTAAAGCAGAAAAATATACCAGTTCTTCCTTTTGAATAAGCTTTAACTTTCAAACCATCACAAGCAGATATGTCAGGGGACCTGACAGCGAAGAGCTGAGGCTACACACAGATCAGTGTCCAGAAATTCTCCTATTGGTGGACCATCTCCAACTTCCATTTTTGCTTGGAGGGAATATGGGTAGACAATAAAAGGGCCACTTTCTCACCAGGAGCCAATGACAAACAGAAATGGTGTTTGAAAGTACACCTGAATGGGGTGGATGAATAAGGCAAAGATTACCTGTCACCTTACTTAGTATTGCTACCTGTCCAAAGAGCACACTGTGGGCAAAGTTCCATTTGTAGATCCTACATGCCAAATGAGAGAAAACAGAAATGATGAAGATCCCAGGAGTCATCAGGTTCCTGCAAAACTGACACTGGGGATTCAAAAAGTTCATCTTTGAAGATTTGATCTTCTCTCATGGGCTTTGGCTTCTCCTAGATTACAAATTCACCCTCCTCTGCAAGGTGATCATGGTTAAGGACTCCTTCTGCATCTCTGATCAGAGCAAGAAGCCAGGGATCCAGGTTCCAGGAGCATGATGGCAGATGATCTATGAGAGCTTTGGCAGAGTTCCCCATTCACAAACTGCTGCCTGGTGGTAGCTGTTCAGGAATTTCAGGCTCACAAGGCCATCTTAGGAGCTGTCTCCAGTTTTCAGAGCCATGTTTGAACATGACATGCAGGAGAGCAAAAGGAACCTGGTTGAGATCCCTGACCGGGAGCCACATGTAGTACAAGTTGTTAGAAGGTCTTATTCATAAAAACAAACCCAGTGCCAGTTATGGAGGTGAATCCTGGAAGATCAGAGAAGTAGAACAAGCCACAGCCATCTCATCTTGCCAGTGCCTCAGCTGATCCTGTTTCCTCAGACTGGAAGCATCGGAGTCCTAATCCAGAATGAATCTCAGCTGAGCTGCTGCTAAAAGCCTAAAAGCTTAACCAGGCTCTAGTACCTGGTCCTCACACTTTATATACCTTCCTGCTTCCTGCCATCACTTCCTGGGATTAAAGGCATGTGTCACCATGTCTGGCTGTTTCCAGTGTAGCTTTGAAATCACAGAGATCCAGATGGATCTTGCCTCCAGAATGCTAGGATTAAAGGGGTATGTGCCACCATTTTCTGGCTTCTGTGTCTATCTAGTGGCTGTTCTGTCCTCTGACCCCAGGTAAGCTTATTAGGATACACAATATATTGGTGGACACAATATATCACCACATTTCCCCTTTTTTGTCTAATATAATAAAAGAAGGTTACAGTCAAGAATTACATTAACAATGTCTAGTCCATTAACATTTGACAGATTCAGAGGAAAACTCCATTAATAAATAACAATGTCCAGTCAATTAACAATTGACAGATTCAGATAAAAAAGTTTCATTACTTATCCTATTTAAAACAAGTAGTTCCTTTTTCAAAGTAGATTAAACAATCTACCTATTTATCTTATCAGCCACAAGTCGTCAAGGCAATGATGGGCTTCATTTACACTGGGAAGGGAGCAGACCTCTACAGCATGGTAGATGCTGTACTGGCAGCTGCTTAAAATATGATGTGGAGCATTTGAAGTTCATGATTGAGCACGCCCTCTGCAGGGACCTCTCTGTGGATAATGCTGCCCACATTCTAATACTGGCTAACCATTACAATGCAGAGCAGCTGAAAACTCAGGCACTATATTTCATTACAGTTCATGCTTCTGATGTCTCCGAGTTCTCAGGCTGGAAGACAATGGTGGGCTCATACCCCGACTTGATGGCTGAAACATACAGTTCCCTTGCTTCTGCACAGGGTCTCTTCCTGGAACCCCCTCTGAAAAGTCTGAAACAGTCTGTGGACATGTTCAGCTTTGACCTACAGGTGACTTCCAGCAGTAGCAGCCAGTGTGGTTGTTTCAAAGCCACCTGGGTAGACTCTGCTAGCAGGCAAACTTGCCACCTGGAAAGAGCAAGCAGGCAAAGACCAAAATCTTTTCTTCCTTATCTTTTTATAGGCTCCCAGCAGAAGGTGGGGCCCAATTAAAAGTGTGTCTTCTTCCATCAAGATCCAAAATAAAGGAGTATGTCTCCTTGCCTCAAGATCCAGATTAGAATTGATTCTTTCTACTTCAGATTAATCAAAAAATCCCTCTTGTGTGCCCTTCATTTTAAGATTTTAAAAAATTCCAGATACAGTCAAGTTGACAACCAAGAATAGCCTTTACAATTCACCCCTTGTCAACTTCCCACACAATCATATCTCCTTATCCATCTTAATTTCCAGATGAAAGCAAAAATGATAATTACACCTAAACATAATTTAATTAGCCCATATACAATTGCAAATGCAACATATATTTAAGCAGGTTATAATTTTATCTAACATAATATAACTGTCCCTCATACAATCACAAATGTGTTAGGAATTTAGCATAGTTGTTGTTGTCTCTTAATGAATGTTCTCTCATTATCTCAAATTTAAATATGGTAGCCATTGCTAATCTCTTACTGGATGTTTTATCATTTGATAAAGAAATTGAAAGAAAACACAAATATCTGTATGAACACATTCTTAACAAAATACAACAGAATTACTCACGTCAACTGTATTGCTGTTTTCTGTAATTTCTTATATGGCCTAAGTTCCTGCTCCTCACCAGCTGCAATACTCAGGAGAACTGCTCCTGTACCCTTAATAGGACAACACAGCAGATCTGACCTTGTTGATGGGGGTTGGTCAGGAGGTTGTGCATGTGTGTATCTCTGTCTCTGTCTCTGTCTCTGTCTCTCTCTCTCTCTCTCTCTCTCTCTCTCTCTCTCTCTGTGTGTGTGTGTGTGTGTGTGTGTGTGTGTGTGTGTGTGTGTGTGTGTGTGTGATGGCCTGATGGCAGGAGGGCTGGAAAAAGTGACCACACTCCTTGCTGGCCACTGCAGTGCGTGAGGTAGCAAAAGCAATGCTGGAGAGCTTGCCCTGTTGTGTCCATGAGGGAAAGCTGGCACACTGCCCAACCCAGCTACCACCCAGGCCCAGAACCAGGGCTACAATTTGGCCAACCACAACATCCACCTTGTAGGGAAAAAGAACCAGCTAAAGAAACCCACCCTGACCCTGGAGCCCAGAACCAGGGGAAGAAATACATCCTAGATCTAGGACCTGATCCAGTGAAAGAAACACTTTATCCTTGAACCCAGAAACAAAGAAACATGCCCTGACTCTGAAACTAGTGCCTAAGAAATTCACTTTATCCATAGAATCAGAGCCAGTGAAAGAAATATGCCCAGGCCCTAGAATTAGAGCCAAAAATCTTAGAAAAGCCAATAAAGGAAGTACAGTTTGGCTCTGAAATCAGATCCATCTCTGCCCCTGACCAATGAAACTAACCAGTCCTTGAGCAGAAAACCTTGTCCCTGGAGAAACTCCACCCCTAAGAAATCTTATATAAACCACTTGCCTGTTTATTTGTCAGCTGTTCTTTCCTACCCTGGTAGAGGCAGCCACTCTCTTGGATTTCTCCTTCCCAAACAAATCTCTTTCTCAATAAAATCTTGGGGGTGAAGATCTTCATTTGCTGGGGCAGAAAAGAAGAATCTTGCTAAATGTCCTGTAGAGGACTGTCACCAAAAAAACTTGCAGAGACTTTCCCTTAGGGGGCAGAGCAAGTCAGAGCAGAACAGAAGAACTTTGCTGAGAAGTCCCTTAGGGGATTGAGCAAGGGAGAGCAGAAAAAGTAAAAACTTTTCCCTGGAGCCAGAGGAGATTGCTATGTTTCTGCAGGGGTTTCCCTTTTAGCAGAATTAAACAGAAGAAGCAACATCTTGGGCCAGAGAAGAAGCACTGCTCTGCTGAGAAGCCCTCGTAAGTGGGGGCTCAGCAAAGCTCAGCTGTAACAGGTCTCCAGGAAAATAGCAGGATTGCTATATTTTGCTGGGAAACCATCCTCCACTACACCCCAACTCAAGGTATAGCTAGAGCTGTCCTAGCAGTTCAAGGTATAGCCTGACTCTATGAGCATTCAAGATACATTTTCCTTTAGAACTGAGCTGTTCCTTTACAGCTCCAGCCACCACAGCTGTCCTAGCAGCTCAAGCTATAGCCTGACTCTATGAGCATTCAAGATACCTTTTCCTTTAGAGCTGTGTAGCTAGAGTTTTCCTGCCTGGCCCACAGTCAGGACAAATCTCTCTCACCTGCCAGTCCCACAGCCGCTCAAACCCGACCAAGTAAACACAGAGACCTATATTGCTTACAAAGTGTATGGCAGTGGCAGGCTTCTTGTTAACTGTTCTTACAGCTTAAATTAATCCATTTCTATAAATTTATACCTTGTCACATGGCTCGTGGCTTACCGGCATCTTCACATGCTGTTTGTCATCGTGGCGGCTGGCAGTGTCTCTCTCACTCAGCCTTCCACTTCCCAGCTTTATTCTCCTCCTTGTCCCGCCTACACTTCCTGCCTAGCCAATGGCCAATCAGTGTTTTATTTATTGACTAATTAGCAACACATTTGCCATACAGAACATCCCACAGCAGAGCTGAGCTGTTCCATTACAGTTCCAGTCACCACAGCTGTCTTAGCAGCTCAAGGTATAGCCAGACTTCCCAAGCCGTCAGGATACTTTCACCCTGCCACCCCAAGAGTTTCAGCTTACACAACTCATGTATGAATTGCTGGAGCATGTGAAGGGGCTGAAGCTGCAGATTCAAAGATGCAGGATCTCTGTGACACAAGGCAAAAACGAAGGTTATCCAAGAGGAGTCTCACTGAGGGCCCAGTATTGACAGTGTAGCAGAAGCTAGAGACCTCAAAGCAGAACAATGACTCATTGTAATGATCACTTACAAGTTAAGATGTATGGACTAAAGGGTGTACTGTGTGACTCACTGTGTCACACTACAGCTTCCACCCTGGGACTTTATTTTTGTATGTTAGTTAGTTTGGTTCTCTTTGTTTTGATTTTTTGGTTTCTCTTTTGAATTTTGTTTTGTTTTGTGGGAGAGGTTCCAATGGTGGAAGGCAGCTACGATGGGTCAGAAAGACGGATGGATCTGGATGTTTGATGTGAAACCCACAAAGAATCAATAAAAAACTGAATTAAAAAAGGGAGTCAAGCATTTAATCTCAGCCTTCAGGGGGCTGAGGTACGCAGATCTCTGCATTTTTTCTCCTTTTTTGTTTTTGTTTTTTGAAAAAGGGTTTCTCTGAGTAGTTTTGGTGCCTTTCCTGGAGCTCGCTCTGTAGACAAGGCTGGCCTCAAACTCACAGAGATCAGCCTGCCTCTGCCTCCCGAGTGCTGGGATTAAAGGCGTGCTCCACTACTGCCCAGCAGATCTCTACATTTTTGGGTCCAGCTTGCTCTTTAGTTTGGGTTCCAAGATAGCCAAGGCTATGTAAAGACACTCCCTTTCAAAAACAGAAAGAGAAAGAACCCAAATCAGCCTGAAAGCTGTATTTCTTTGTGTGTGGTGATTAATGCCTGCATCTTATGATACCATTGAGATTGGCTTAGGAGGATTGCTTATGTACAGGAAGGTCATTGTAAACAATGATTACAGCATATACTTATATTAGCTGGGAATATTTTGTTGACTTGTTGTTGGTGTTGTTTGTTATTTGGATGAGTTTTTTCGAGAAGGGTGTCAGAAATGTCAAACTCACAATGTAATTGAAAATGACCTGATTTTAAGAAATAAATAAACTGTCATGGAAAAAATTAAGTGAAATAAAATTAAATTAAAAAAAAACTTCAGGTCTTTGACAAAGAAATTGAAGAAGATATCAGAAAATGGAAAGATCTCTGATGCTCATGAATTAGTAAGATTAACATCTAAAAATGGCCATTCTACAAAAATAATCTACAGATTCAAAGCAATCTGCTTCAAAATTTCAACACAATTCTTTCCATATCTTTAAAGACCATTCTCAGCTTCATATGGAAATATAGAAAGCATTGGATAGCTAAAATATTCCAAAACAATAAAAGAACTGCTGTAAGCATCACCATTCCTGATTCCAAATTGTACCTCAAAGGTATAATAAAAGTAATAAAAGAGTGTGAAGACCTCCAGGCCCTGACTGCTGCTGAGGGCTATGTCTGTGTCAATGGCCCCAGTGCATTCAGGGTCTTTGCCCAAACTTGACTCTTTGGACAGCTGAGCAACAGTAAGTAAACTGACAGGTAATCTTCAGTTTCTTCATCGACCAGACATGCATACTCTCAAACACTATTTCTGTTAGTCATTGCCTCCTGAAGAGAAAATTCAGTCAAGGTCCTATGTCACCAAAATTCCTCTGGAACCTAACCAACTGTTGGAAAACACTTACCCTTGCATTTTTGGGATTATAAAAACCCCACATATCCTGTCTCCCTGGCAATCCACTCAAACCTGGGATTAGAGAGAAAATCTATTATGGCAGAAAATAAAGCTTCTTTAATTTGACTCAAAATATTTGGGTTGGGGTTTTTTCCTTCAGTTGGAATATCACTACCCATCTTGGCCCCTTTCCTGGAGTTGTGATATGTTTCTTCATTCTTGGTGTGTCTGTACCTTTTGTCATCTGCCTGGATTAGGCTGTTACAGTTTCCCATCCTCTTTTAATCATTGGAAAATGAGGCACCATGAGGAGCTATAAAGGATTTCTTACCTGAGAGCCATAATCTTTCTTACCTCCATTGTGGAGAAAGAATCCAATTGGCCGATGTTTATCTTGATCAATCACCCCACCTGACATTGTTATTTCCTTCTCAGCCTGTTGGATTAAGGATATGAGAAGCTCAAAGTGGTTTGGGAGAAGTCTGAGCTTCTGGTTCAATGATCTGTTTGTTGTGGCTCCAAACAGGAGCACTGCCCCCACCACCTATCACAGTGGAATCAAAACTTCCAGGCCAGAAGAACTTCAGATCATGGAAACAGGAAGAAATTTTTTTCTCAAGAGGTTGCCAGGGGTGATAGTGAGTGGTACTATTCCCTTTTCTACCACCTGGTGCCTGGTCCCATGGATCTGGGCTATGGAGAAACCTGCCTCCTGACTAATCCTACACCAACCCTCCAGGTGGCTGCCACTTCATTGGCTCTGTAACTTTCTCTTCAAAAGTTCATAACAGCTGCTCCAGTAAGTCTGTGAATCTGGAACAACCAGTGGAATGCATGATTGTGGGCCAGAGTTGCACCTCTCTCTGAGAATTTAGTATCCTGGTCAGATGCTATACTGTGTGGAATACCATGATAGTTGAGAAGGCATTCTGTTAGATGCTGCGTGGTAGGTTTGGTAAAATCATTACAGGCAGGAAATGCAAATATATAACTAGAATAAGTATCTCCTCCATGATGGACATAGTGTTGTCCATTCCACAGAGGAAGTAGTCCAATGTATTCATCCTTCATGACCTTGTTCACTGGTCAGACTGGGGAACAGTGACATATCTGGGGCTCTGTGTTGGTCTCTGTTGTTGGCAGATCTGGCATTCAGCCGCAGCTATAACCAGGTCACTCTTGATGAGTGGATATCCATGTTGTCATTCCATGCATAATCCATATTTCAGCTACCTCAGCTACTTTGAACATGGGCCCATTGGGTAATAATGAGGATGGCTAGTTAAGGAGTCTGACTGTCCACATAGTGGGTCATCTTATCTACTTGATTAATGACCTCCTCCTCTGATAAAGGTATCTTTCATCCGCATTTAAAGGGACAGAGGTTTTCACATTCTTTGCTGATTTGCAGATCTGTCCAAATACGTCTTCCCCAAATGTCTTTCCAATTTTTCTTTCTTTCCTTTTTCATTTTTATTTTTTCTTCTCTCATACACTCCCATCTGAACACAGTCTCCTCTCCCTCCACTCCACAGAGATGTACTACTCCTCTATTTCCCTACACAAAACCAAAGGTCTTTGGAGGATATCAACTGAACACAACAAAACAAAATGCAATAATAGTAGGCACAAACCTTCATATCAAGACTAGAAAACCAACCCAGAAGGAAGAAAAGGTTCCCAATATCAGACAAACAGGTCAGCACTCACCACACTCCCCCTGTTAGGACTCCCACAATCCCATGAGATAAACAACCACAGCATGTACACAAAGGACTAAGTACAGACCCATGCATGTTCTGTAATTGCCTCTACAGTCTCTGATTCCCTATGAACCCTGTTTAGTTGACTCTGTGAGTTCTGTTCCCCTTGTGTCTTTGATGCTTCCTATAATCTGCCTTCCCCTCTTCCTTGAGGTTCACTGAGTTCTGCTTAATGTTTGGCTGTGGATCTCAGTATCTGCTCCCAACAGCTGTTGAAGAAATCCCAGCTGATATCCATTGTACTAAGCACCAATATCTGAGTGTAACAGAATTTCATTAGGTATTGTCTCATTGATTGTGTGTGTGTGTGTCTGTGTGTGTATGCGACAGTGAAGCACTGCACAAACTTACACAGATGAGCACAGCAGGATAAACTAAAATGGTCGTCTTGAAACAGAAATACCACTGGAATCCATAAGCTGACTCACTAAGCCTAGAGGACTGGGAAGTACCTTCAGTGATTCAATCAACTCAGCAGTTCCCAGCCTACCTCTCCTGAAATCTGGCTCTAATGCTGCTCATCCCTCAATCCAGGATAAATCAATCCATTGGTTTTGATCTCTGAATTTTTGGTTCCTCATTTAGGAGCCTTTGGCAGGTGGCTAACTAGTAGCCTCTGTGACTTTTCTGTATGTGTTTAGGGCCAGGGTGGCAGAAAACCCCTTCCCTCAAATATGTCATTTGTAATGAAGGTAGACAATTCCTGCAAGAACCCCCATTTGTAAGAAAAGTGCTCCACCTGTAAGTCCTGAGCTTCCATGGGCATGCTTCTGTAGAGTGGGAGCAATTCTCTCAATGTGGAACTGACTCCTGCCTGGATCTCAATTACAAGATTTTTAATATAGTTTCTCACTCCAGGAATGGAACAAGTGTAGCTTGTTGACTGAACTTTCTCACCAGAAGCCAATGTTATCGATCTTCAATTCGGTTTTTATGCTAAAACCAAGCTTTTTTTTTTATTACTATAGCTCTATAACAGAGAATGATGTCAGGGATGGTGATGCCTCCCGAAACTGCTTTACTGTAAAGGATTATTTTAGATATCCTAAGTTTTCTTTTTTTCCATCTGAAGTTGAATATTGTTCTTTTCCATATGAAATTGAGTATCTGTTCTTTTCCATATGAAGTTGAGTATTGCTCTCTCTGTGTTTCTGTCTCTGTGTCTGGGGGGCGGGTGTTTGCATGTTTTTTTATGTATTATTGCTAGTTTCATATATATATATGTATATAATTTTATAACTCACTTAATTTCACATATCAGCCATGCATCCCCTCATCCTTTGTTCTCCAAGCCCCCAGTCTCCCCCCTCCAATCCACCCCCATTCCCACCTCCTCCAAGGCAAGGTTTCTCCTGCAGAGTCAGCTCAGCCTGGTAGACTCAGCCAAGGCAGTGCAGTCCCCTCATTCCTACACCAAGGCTGAGCAAAGTGGCCCAGCATAGGCACCAGGTTCCAAAAAGAGAGTTCACAACAGAAGCTCAAATGGCTTAAAGACATTTAAGGAATTGCACAACATCCTTAATCATCACGAAAATGCAAATTAAAACAACTCTGAAATACAATCTGACACCCCTCAGAATGACAAAGATCAAAAAAACTGAAGACAGCGTATGTTGGAGAAAATGTGGAGCAAGGGGAGCACTCCTACACTGTTGGTAGGAACGCAAATTTGGACACCCACTTTGGAAATCAATATGGCATTTTCTTAGAAAATTGGGAATCAGCCTCCCTCAAGACATTTAAGGAATTGCACTATACCACTCTTGGGCATATACCCAAGGAATGCTCAATCATACCACAAGAACACATGCTCACCTATGTTCTTAGCAGCATTATTTATAATAGCCATGACCTGGAAACAACCTAGATGCCCTTCAACTGAAGAATGGATAAAGAAAATGTGGTACATATACACAATAGAGTACTACTCAGCAGAGAAAAACAATGACATCATGAGGTTTGCAGGCAACTCAATGGAATTAGAAAATATCATGCTGAGTGGGGTAACCCAGATTCAGAAAGACAAACATGGTATGTACTCACTCATAAGTGAATACTAGATGTAAAACAAAGGATAACCAGACTGCAGCTCACAATTCCCAGGAGGCTAGTAAACAGGACCCTAAGAAAGACACAAGGATTGCCCAACAACAACAGAGAAATGGATGAGAGATCCATGAGCAAACTGGGGTTTGACGTGTGTGTGTGTGTGTGTGTGTGTGTGTGTGTGTGTGTGTGTGTGATTTCTGCACACACTTCCAAAGCTGAGCAGCGCTGGATGGACTAAAATGGCATTCTTCAAACAGAAACACCACTGGAATCCACAAGCTGATTGTAAATTTTTTATTCATTTGATATTTTACTTGGGTAGGTAGAGCCTACAGAGATGGATGTGCCCATGGAGACAAGAGGAGGACTGAACAAGGGTCCTATGCAAGAATAACAATTGCTTTAGCCAACTGAGTTATGTCTCCAGTCCCACACACTGAGTTTGGAGAAAAATACCTTAATTCTCTTCCCTTCTCGTGTAACCAAATATTCACTTTATTTTCTTCTTTCTGAGTCCTTCACAATATTTTCTGCTCAGTCCAATACAGACAAGTTGCTCCAAAGAAACACTGTTGTAATGTGCTTCGGACCAGCAACTAAAATGTATTCCAGTTCTCAACTCATTGGAGAGAAAAATCAAACCATTACAGTAACAGGGTAGTGTATACAACATAGCTCAGCACTTCCCCTCCCTGAACCTGACAATCACCTCATTTTCAGGTGTATTAAATCGTGAGCCACCATGCTGACTTTTCCTAGTTTCACTGGAAATGCTCCAACCATCCCATAGTCTAGCGAGATGTCATTGGTAACAACACTGGATGCTGCTTCAGGGAGACAATTGAAGGTCACAGTTGACCATGTCCTAGGATTGCTTCAAGCTTTTGAAAAGGGGCTCCAGGAAAGGGAGATGAGCAGAAGCCAGAAAACGTTGTGCTTCAGCCACTAGATGGGGATATGAGCCCACCATTGCCTTCCAGCCTGAGGTCTCAGAGACCTCAAAAGCATGAGCTGTAATGAAATCCAATGCCTGGGTTTTCAGCTGCCCTGAGTTGTGGAGGTCAGCCAGGAAGAGAGTGTGGGCAGCATTCTCCACAGAGAGGTCCCTGAGGATGGCATCCTCACACATGACCTTCAAACGCTCCAGGCCATACCTGTCAGCAACTGCCAGCAGAGTATCTGCCATGCTGTCCAGGTCTGGTGCTGTTCCTGTGTAAATGAAGTCCATCATTGCCTTGAAGACTTGTGGCTCCAGGTCGGGGATCTCAACGCGATTCTTTCTGCTCTCCTCCATGTCATGTTGAAACATGGCTCTGAAAACAGGAGAGCGAGCTGCTAAGATGGCCCTGTGAGCCTGAAATTCCTGGCCAGATACCACCAGGCAGCAATCTGTGAATCTCGAATTATCCCACAGCTCTCCTAGCTCATCTGCCAATGTGCATCTTGGAACTTGAATACCTGGCTTCCTGTTCTGGTCAGAGATGCTGAAGGAGTATTTGACCACGCTCACCATGCACAGGAGGGTGAGCTGATCATGTGGGAGAAGACGAGGTGCATGGGACAGGAGGAAATCTCGAAGAATGTACTTTTTGAATCCGTAACCAAGGCCTGGCACAAACCTAAATGCTGTTTGGCTCCTCCTGGTTTGCTTTTTCTCTCCTTTGTCACTTATGATCCAGAACTGGAACTTTGCCCAAACATGACTCTTTAGACAGCTGAGCAAAACTAGATTAACTGACAGGTAATCTGCACTTACTTCATCGAGTCCGTTCGGGTTTACTGTCAAACACCATTTGTCATTGGCCTCTATTGAAAAAGTTGGGCTTCTAAGGCTTCCTAGCCTTTCCTCCACAATAGAATGGAAGTTGCTGATGGTCCACAGGTAGGAGAAATTCTGAAGGCTGATTTGAGTGTGGTCCCATCTTTGGATGGTCCCATCTCCTGCCATTTCTCCTGGTTAAACTCGATCCAAAAATGAAGAACTAGCAATTGTTTTCTCTTCACCTTGTGAAACAATAACAGACATGAATTAGATGTTAAGTTTTTGTTTTTCCTGGATTCTCTGTTAGAATGGGCTTGAAACTTGGATCTCAGATATATTCTATACAGATTTCAATACTAATTTCAGAGAAGTCAGTGTGTGCTACTAGGAATTCTTACATCACTCCATTTTTTGTCTAGATTGAATCTTAGGTCAATAGGTAAATGATTTTGACAATTAAACACAGCTGTTGAATATTTTGGAAAATTTTATACACTCACATCAAAAATGTTGTGCCAGGTTCTCTAGAGTAACAGAACATATACAAGGAATCTCTCTGTGTATGAAGGAAAGGGATTTATTAGAATGACTTAGGGCTCCATCTCTGCTAATCTCCCATTGGCTAGCTGTGAAGGAAAAGTACAATATTCCAGTACTTACTCAGTCTAGGAGGTTGGATGTGTCCACTGGTCTTCAGTGTATACTAGAGTTCTAAATATTCTTTAATGCCAGGGAAGGGATGGACTTGCTGCAAGGTGAGAGCAAGCAGGCAAATAGCAAGAGCTTCCTGCTTCCATATCCTTTTATATGCTTCCAACAGAGGGTGTGGCCCAATTTAGGGTGTGTCTTCCAGCTCAAAGATCTGGATTAAAGGTGTGTGTCTTCAGGCCTTGAGATCCGGATTAAATATTTGTGTCTTTTTACCTCCAAAGTCTGTACTTGAATTGGATCTTAACTACTTCAATTGAATGAAAACACTTCTCTCTTGTGTGCCCTCCATTTTAGGGTTTTAGTTAATTCCATGTCTTCATAAGTTGGGAACAAGAATAACCACTACAAGTGTATTTTGCTTACTGTGGCTCATCTTAAATAAAATAGGGATGGCGTCGATTACTACACAGCTGTTATTTCCTCTTTTCAGGGTTTTACACTAAATCTTCCTACTAACATGATCCAGGAAGAGGTGTCTTCCTTTCTCAGTCAGGGGTCTCAGTGTTCACAACTTGGAGATCTGGATGGAAGAATTCACACATGGTGGGCAAGAAGCAGAATCAGGCAGGTACCTCTGAATGTGGCAGTCATTTTAATCCAGACTCATATTCCCCAGAATAACTCTACCAACTTACATTGGTGGTCTTGCCCCTCCCCAAACCCTTGGCAATACTCTTCCAGATCCACTTAAGAGTGTGCTATGAGAAGATTCTAAGTGATTCTCAGTTCCATCCTGCTGACTGCCAAGATTCACCTTCTCAATACCTCATGATTTTCATCCTTCACTGGTGAGTTCTATCCACTTTAAACTTGAATTTGCATGCTTACACTGCTGGGCCTTAAAAGTGAGACAGTATTCAGGTTTCCAAAAGGTGCAGAGTATATTCAACCGTTACCAAAGAAGGGCTTTTTGGGACAGTTCCCCTTTGTATGTGATCAATAAAATGCTCACCATATCTATCATCTCTCTCCAGTTCATCATGTCTGTAGGGACTCACTAAACCTAGAGGACATGACAATACCTTCAGTGATTCAATCTACTCAGCAATTCCCAGGTTACCTCTCCTGAAATTCTGTCTCTAATGCTGCTCATCCCTCAATCCAGGATAAATCAATCAACTGGTTTTGATATCTGAAAGTTTGGTTCCTCATTTAAGAATCTTTGGTAGGTGGCTAACTAGTAGACTCAGTGACTCTTCTTTATGTATTTAGGATCAGGGGAGCAGGTACTTCAGAGTAGGAGCATTCTCTCATCAGGGAACAGACTCCTGTCAGGGGCTCAATATAGAACTGTTCATGTAGTCTCACATTCCAGGAATCGGACAGGTGGATCTTTTATTTCAGGTCGGTGGTTCTCTGGAGGACCTGGCCCAGAAAAAAGGATTCAGGTCCCCAGCAGGAGAAGGCACAAGTCTTATGCAGCAGGGGTGTTCACACAACCGAGAAAGACAACGATCAATACAGCAAAACAAAACTGACATAGAAACAAAACACATAGAAAGTTTTGGAGACAAACACACACACACACACACACACACACACACACACACACACACACACACACACACACAGAGAGAGAGAGAGAGAGACAGAGACAGAGAGAGAGAGAGACAGAGAGACAGAGAGACAGAGACAGAGAGACAGAGACAGAGAGAGACAGAGACAGAGAGAGACAGAGACAGAGACAGAGGCAGAAGAGAAGAGACTTCTTTAACATGGATTTAAGCCAATAGAAAGTCTTTATTCACCAGCTGGCAGCCACATGACATATTCTGGATTCTGGTGCAGCAAACAGCCATTCTTAGAGTGAGCTTTTTAGCACAAAACCCATATTCTGGGTTCACAAACTTCAGTTAACAAGAACAATTCGCCAGAAGGGGCACTACAGAAGCCAAAATATTACTGTATTTCAAGCAAGGTTTGAACATTTAGAGGTATTCCTAGAGCTGTGCACTTTAGATGGATTAAGCCTTCCTTTTCGTTGTTGCAGGGGATTGCTGTTTTTTTTTTTTTCCAGAAATGCTGGGTTTTACATCATGTATAGTACTTCTGTCATGGAGACAGCTGTACTTAGGTGTGAGGCCCCGGTAATGTCTGGGCCCTGTTACATAGGTGGGTCTGTGCACCATGAGCATATGGTGCCCTCAGAGGTCAGAAGAGGCTGTTGGATCCCCTGAATAAGTGTAAACTGGCATAACCAACTGTGGTCAGCTACCCTATGAATGCAGTAAATAGGATGCCAGTCTTCTGGAAAGGTATCCATCCCATCCCAGTTACTTTCTTAAAGAGGACAGAATAGCAGTGAAATACTAGTTTATTCTCTAAAGCTTTGGCATCTGAAATGTTTTTGCAGGAATTCAAGAGGTAATCATGATTTCATTTCTACATCTTTCTTTCATTTTTGATAGCTTTCCAGTCTACATGTCTGGCTCTCTTAAAAGTTACTGTATGGACCAAGGTAGCCTCAGACTGGCAGAGTTGAGTCAGTCTCTGCCTTCAGACTACACTGATCAATGCCATAGACTATCACATCATGCCTGGTTCATGATTTCTATTTAATCACAGTAACCCCAGTGTTAGTCTTAAACAAATGATATTGAAAGGTTGCTTTTAACATTAATTTAGTGAATATCATGTCTTTTTATTCATCTCAATATTAATTAATTTGACTCAAAATTGAATAGATATGGGGAGAGTGCACAGCCTTGTATTGTTCCTGATTTTAGTGGAATCGCATTGAGTTTCTCTCCATTTAATCTGATGTTGGCCTTTGGCTTGCTGTAGATTGCTTTTGGTATGGTCAGGTATGTTCCTTGCATTCCTGATCTCTCCAGGACCTTTATCATGAAGAGGTGTTGGATTTTGTCAAAGGCTTTTTCTGCATCTAATGAGATGATCATGTGGGATTTATTCTCTCAGATTGATTATATGATGGATTACATTGACAGAATTTGTACCTTGCACCTCTCAGATGAAGCCTACAAAATCATGATGGATGATTTTTTTATATGTTCTTGGATTCCGTTTGCTAGTATTTTATTGAGTATTTTTTGCATCAATGTTCATGAGTGAGATTGGTCTGTATTTCTCTTTCTTTGTGGCATCTTTGTGTGTTTTGGATATCAGGGTAACTGTAGCCTCACTGAAAGAGTTTGACAATGTTCCTTCTGTTTTTATTATGTGGAACAATTTGAAGAGTATTGATATTAGCTCTTCTTTGACATTCTGGTAGAATTCTGCACTGAAACCATCTGACACATAGCTTCTTTTGGTTGGGAGAATTTAATGACCGCTTCTGTTTCCTTGGGGGTTATAGGTATTTAAATTGCTTACCTTGTCTTGATTCAATTTGGGTATATTGTACCTATCCAGAAAATGCCCATTTATTTTAGTTTTTCCAATTTAGTGGAGTACAGGTTTTTGATGTATGACCTGATGATTCTCTGGATTTTCTTGTTGTCTGTTTTTAATGTCTCTCTTTTATTTCTGGGTTTGTTAATTTGGATACTCTCTCTCTGTGTCTTTCAGTTAGTTTGGATAAGGGCTTGTCTATCTTGTTTTTCTCAATGAACCAACACTTTGTTTCATTGATTCTTTTTACTGTTCTCTTTGTTTATTTGATTTCAGCCCTCAATTTGATTATTTCTTGGCATCTACTCTTCCTGGTTGAGTTTGCTCCTTTTTCTTCTAGAGATTTCAGGTGTGCTGTTAAGTGTCTAGTGTCAACTTCTTTATGTAGACATTTAGATCTATGAACTTTCCTCTTAGTACTGCTTTTTTGGTGTCCCCTAACTTTGGGTATATTGTATATTCATTTTCTATGAATTCTAAGCACTCTTTAATTTCATTTTTGTTTCCTCCTTGACCTAGTGGTGATTCAGTTTAGCATCATTCAGTTTTCACAACTTTGTAGGCTTTTGGTAATTTGTGTTGTTGTTGAATTCTAACTTTAAGCCGTGGTGGTTCAATAAAATACAGAATATTATTCCATTTTTTATATCTATTGAGATTTGCTTTGTGATCGAGTATGTGGTCAGTTTTAGAGAAGGTTCCTTGGGGTGCTGAGGAGAAGATATAATCTCTTCTGTTTGGGTGGAATGTTCAATAGATGTCTATTGAGTCCTTTTAAGTCATAATATGTGTTAGCTCCCATATTTCTCTGTTAAGTTTTTTGTCTGGTCAACCTGTCCTTTGGTGAGAGTGGGGATTGAAGTCTCCCACTATCAGTGCATAGGGTTTGATGTGTGATTTAAGCTTTAGTAATGATTCTTTTCCATATGTGTGTTCCCTTGTATTTAGGGCATAAATGTTCAGAATTGAAACTTCATCTTGATGGATTTTTCCTGTGATGAATATGTCCATTTGTCTAGTGTTCTTCAGATTCCTGAGCCTTCATTCTCCTAAAAGTCAAAATCAAAAACCCTTCCCCAAACCTAACTTTGGGGAGGTTCCCTTTTGGTAAGTTATATCTGATTAAATGAAAAGGGATTTGTTAGTGGTATAAGTTAGTTTAAATTGGATGGTCATGCTGGTTAATGAACTATCACCTCTTCTAATTAAGAGGTTGTCTTATTCCAATTGAACTTTTATCAATTTTGATGGTATCCACAGCTTTTCTTCTCCTGTAGAAACAAAAGCAAAACCTCATCCCCAATGTAACACATATCCTGGTTTCCATTCTGAGGTCTGCACATTCTTAAAGTATACAGGCTCATTTAATTTTCTGGGGTTTTTTTTTTTTACGATCCAATGTCTCTCCACAGCTGTTGTTCCTTTCTCTTTTGCACCGTGAAAGTTCAAAGTTAATAGACCATTACACAGTCTATTTTTGGGTGAGATTGTTACCCCTTTTTATTTATTTAGCATATCCTTTTGAGTTTTATTTGATCTTTCCATGGTTCCTTAGCCTGTAGGATTATGTGGTATACCTGTACTATGCTTTATATTGTAATAAGCAAAAAAAATTTTGTTTTACCAGAGACGTATGTTGGAACATTGGCAGTTTTAATTTGTGCAGGTATGCTCATAATGGCCATAACTTCCAGCAAATTCATGATTACCAAATCAGCTTTTTCAGAACTCAGAGCAGTTGCCCACTGAAATCCTGAATAAGTATCAATGTTATGGTGTACATATTTCAATATTTAAAATTAGGCATAGTGAAACACATCCATCTGCCAGATTTCATTCCTCTGAGTACCCTTTGGGTTACATTCTACTGGTAGCCGAGTCTGATTGTAAAAAAACAAGTAATACATATCCTTACAATTTCCTTGACTTGTTGCCAGGTTCAGGAGCTATTTGTAATCTCCAACAAAGCAAAATTTTCTTTACTTCTTCCAAAATTCTTTCTATCTGCATTTGAATCAGCTAGTGAAATATCATCCATATAATGATATATTACAGATTTAGGAAATTGTTCTTAAATCAACTTTCCAAACTTCCAATAGCTCTCATACAAAATATTGGCACAGGGTTGGGCTAGTTAACATTCCCTGTGGGAAGACCCTCCACTGATCTATTTCTCTCTCTCTCTCTCTCTCTCTCTCTCTCTCTCTCTCTCTCTCTCTCTCCCTCTCTCCTTCTCTCTCTTTGTCTCATGGTTTTTTAAATTTTTTTTATTTTGTAATTTAATTTGATTTTACATATTAGTCACGGATTCCCATTGTCCTCCCTCCTACTGCACCACCACCCCCCTCCAGCCCAACCCCCATTCCCATCTCCTCCAGTGCAAGGACTCCCCTGGGAATTCAGCTCAGCCTGGTAGATCCAGTCCATACAGTTCCAGTTCCCTCCTCCCTTCACACAGGCTGAGCAAAGTGTCCCTATATAGGCCCCAGGTTCCAAAGAGCCAGGTCATGCACTAAGGATAGGTCCTGGTCACACTGCCTAGGGGCCTCCCAAACAGTTCAAGCTAATCCCAATGTCTCACTTATCCAGAGGGGCTGAACCATTCGGGGGCTCCTCAGCTACTGGTTCATAGTTCATGCGTTTCCACTAGTTTGGCTATTTGTCCCTGTGCTCTTTCTAATCATGGTCTTGTAGCTAGAGTTTTCCTGCCTGGCCCACAGTCAGGACAAATCTCTATCACCTGACAGTCCCACAGCCACACAAACAAGTAAACACAGAGACTTATATTGCTTACAAACTGTATGGCCGTGGCAGGCTTCTTGCTAACTGTTCTTACAGCTTAAATTAATCCTTTTATATTAAACTATACCTTGCCACACAGCTCGTGGCTTACCGGCATCTTCACATGCTGTTTGTCATCGTGGCGGCTGGCAGTGTTTCTCTGACTCAGCCTTCCACTTCCCAGCTTTATTCGCCTCCTTGTCCTGCCTACACTCCCTGCCTAGCCAATGGCCAATCAGTGTTTTATTTATTGACTAATCAGCAACACATTTGCCATACAGACCATCCCACAGCATGGTCTCAACAATTCTCACTCATACAATCCCTCCTCTTTCTCGCCAATTGGACTCCCGGAGCTCCACCTGGGTCATGGCCATGGATCTTCATTCACTTCCATCAGTCATAGATGAGAGTTCTACCATGACAGTTAGGATGTTTGGCCATCTGATCACCAGAGTAGGTCAGTTCGGGCTATCTCTCGACCATTGCCAGTAGTCTATTGTGGAGGTATCTTTGTGTATTTCTGGGGCCCTCTCTAGCACTTTGCTTCTTCCTATTCCCATGGGGTCTTCCTTTATTATGGTCACTTTTTCCTTGTTCTCCATCACTGTTCTTGACTTAGCAGGGTTCTCATGCTCCACTAAACTCTCTTTTCCTCAACCCTTGCCCTTCATTACCCCTCCTCATGTCAAGTTTGCTCATGTAGATCTCATCCATTTCTCTGTCATTGGGCAATCCCTGTGTCTTTCTCAGGGTCCTCTTTTCTAGGTAGCCTCCCTGGAGTTGTGAGTAGCAGTCTAGTCATTGTTTGTTTTATATCTAGTATCCACCTATGAGTGAGTACATACCATGTTTGTCTTTCTGAGTCTGGGTTATCTCACTCAAGATGATTTTTTCTAGATCCATCCATTTGCCTGCAAAGCTCATGATGTCATTGTTTTTCTCTGCTGAGTAGTACTCCGTTGAGTATATGTACCACATTTTATTTATCCATTCTTCAGTTGAAGGGCATCTAGGTTGTTTCCAGGTTCTGGCTTTTACAAATAATGCTGCTATGAACATAGCTGAGCATGTGCCATTGTGGTATGATTGAGAAATCCTAGGAATATGCCCAAGAGTGGTATAGCTGGATCTTGGGAAATATTGATTCTTAATTTTCTAAGAAAGCTCCATATTGATTTCCAAATTGGCTGTGCAAGATTGCATTCCCACCAACAATGGAGGAGAGTTCCCCTTGTTCCTCATCCTCTCTAGCATAAGCTGTTTCAGTGTTTTTGATCTTAGCCATTCTGACAGGTGTAAAATGGTATCTCAGAGTTATTTTGATTTGCATTTCGCTGATGATTAGGGATGTTGAGCAATTCCTTAAATGTCTTTAAGCCATTTGAGCTTCCTCTGTTGAGAATTCTCTGTGTAGCTCTACAGCCCATTTCTTATTTGGACGGTTGGGCATTTTGATGTCTAGTTTCTTAAGTTCCTTATATATTCTGGATATCAGCCCTCTGTGAGATGTTGGGTTAGTGAACATCTTTTCCCATTGTGTAGGCTGTGGCTTTGTCATGTTGACTGTGTCCTTTGCTCTACAAAAGCTTCTCAGTTTCAAAAGGTCCCACTGATTGATTGTTTCTCTTGGTGTCTCTGCTACTGTTGTTATATTTAAGAAGTGATCTCCTGTGCCAATGTGTTCAAGACTACTTCCTACTTTCTCTTCTATCAGGTTCAGAGTAGCTGGATTTATATTGAGGTCTTTGATTCACTTGAACTTAAGTTTTGTACACTGTGACAGATATGGATCTATTTGCAGCCGTTCACATGTTGACATCCAGTTATGCCAGCACTATTTGTTAAAGATGCTTTCTTTTTTCCATAATACAGTTTTGGCTACTTTGTCAAAAATTATATGTTCATAGATGTGCAGATTATTCTCAGAGTCTTCAATTTGATTCCATTGTTTCACATGTCTGTTTTTATGCTAGTACCAAGCTGTTTTTATTATTGTAGCTCTAAACAAGAGCTTGAATTCAGGGATCGTGATGTCTCCCGAGGTTGTTTTATTGTACAGGATTCTTTTGGCTATCCTGGGTTTTTTGTTTTTCCATATGAGGATGAGTATTGTTCTTTGATGGGGTTTCATTGAATCTGTAAATTGCTTTTGGTAAGATTGCCATTTTTACTATGTTAATCCTGCCTACCCATGAGCATGGGAGCTCTTTGCATTTTCTGACATCTTCTTCAATTTCTTTTTTCAGAGAATTAAAGTTCTTGCTATATAGGTCCTTCACTTGCTTAGTTAGAGTTACCCCAAGGTATTTTATATTATTTGTGGCTATTGTAAAGGGTGTTGTATCTCTGATTTCCTTCTCAGCCTGGTTGTCAATTGTGTATCTGCGTGCTACTGATTTTTTTGAGTTAATCTTTTATCCTGCTATGTTGCTGAAGGTGTTTATAAGCTGTGAGTTTCCTGGTCAAATTTTTGGGGTGACTCATGTATACTATCATGTCATCTGCAAATAGCGAAAGCTTGACTTCTTCCTTTCCAAGTTGTATCCCCTTGATCTCCTTATATTGTCTTATTGCTCTGGCTAGAACTTCAAGTACTACATTGCATAAGTATGGGGAGAGTTGACAGCCTTGTCTTGTTCCTGATTTTAGTGGAATTGCTTTGAGTTTCTCTCCATTTAATTTGATGTTGGCTGCTGGCTTGCTGTAAATTGCCTTTATTATGTTTAGGTATGTTCCCTGTATTCTTGTTCTCTCCAAGACCTTTATCATGAGGGAGTGTTGGATTTTGTCAAATGCCTTTTCAGCATCTAGTGAGATGATCATGTGTTTTTTTTTTCTTTCAGTTTGTTTGTATGGAGTGTTACATTGGTGGAGTTTCGTATGTTGAACCACTCTTGTATCCCTGGGATGAAGCCTACTTGATCATGATGGATAATTGTTTTGATGTGTTCTTGGAGTCTGCTTGCCTGTATTTTATTGAATACTTTTGCATCAATGTTCATGAGGGAGACTGTTCTGTAATTCTCTTTCTTTGTTGCATCTTTGTTTGGCTTAGGAATCAGGGTAATTGTAGCCTCATAGAAGGAGTTTGGTAATGTTCCTTCTGTTTCTATTGTGTGGAACACTTTAAAGATTATTGGCATTAACTCTTCTTTGAAGATCTGGTAGAATTCTGCACTGAAATCATCTGGTCCTGAGCTTTTTTTGGTTGCGAGACTTTTAATGAATGATTCTATTTCCTTTGGGGTTATTGGTCTATTTAAATAGTTTATCTCATCTTGATTTAACTTAGGTATGTGGTACCTATCCAAAAAATTATCCACTTTTTAGATTTTCCAGTTTTGTGGAGTAGAGGTTTTTTAAGTATTACCTGATGATTTTCTGGATTTCCTCAGTGTTATTTGTTACATTCCCCTTTTCATTTCTCATTTTGTTAATTTGGATGCTCTCTCTCTACCTTTTGGTTAGTTTGGATAAGTGCTTGTCTATCAGTTGGTTTTCTCAAAGAACCAACACTTCGTTTCATTATTTTTTTGTATTGTTTTCTTTGTTTCTATTATATTGATTTCAGCTCTCAATTTGATTATTTCCTGGCATCTATTCCTCCTTTGTGAATTTGCTTCTTCTTGTTCTAGAGCTTTCAGGTGTGCTGTTAAGTCACTAGTGTGAGATTTCTCCAATTTCTTTATGTGGGCATTTAGTGCCCTGAATTTTCCTCTTAGCACTGCTTTCATAGCATCCCATAAGTTTGGGCATGTGGTATATTCATTTTTGTTGATCTCTAGGAAGTCTCTTATTTTTTTCTTTATTTCTTCCTTAACCCATTGGTGATTTAGTTGAGCATTTTTCAGTTTCCATGAGATTTAGGCTTTCTGTAGTTTTTATTGTTGTTGAAATCTAACTTTAAACCATGGTGGTCTTATAGAAAAGCAGGAGGTTATTCCAATTGTTTTGTATCTGTTGAGATTTGCTTTGTTGCAAAGTATGTGGTCAATTTTAGAGAAGGTTCCATGGGGTGCTGAGAAGAAGGTATATTTTTTTTTGTTAGGATAGAATGTTCTGTGGATATCAATTAAGTCCATTTGTGTCATAACATCAATTAAGTCCTTTATTTCTCTGTTTAGTTTCAATTTTGTAGATCTGCCCAGTGGTGAAAGTTGGGTGTTGAAGTCTCCCACTATTAATGTTGAGGGTTTTATATGTGGTTTAAGCTTTAGTAATGTTTCTTTTGCATATGTGGGTGCCCTTGTGTTTGGGGCATAAGTGTTCAGAATTGAAACTTCATCTTGGTGGATCTTTCCTGTGATGAGTATGTAATGCCCTTCTTGATCCTTTTGATTGATTTTAGTTTGAATCAATTTTGCTGGATATTAGGGATGGCTACACCCACTTGCTTCTTAAGACCATTTGATTGGAAAATCTTTTCCCAGCCTTTTATTCTTTGTGTTTATCTTTGAATTTGAGGTGTGTTTCTTGTATGTAGCAGAAAGAAGGGTCCTACTTTTGTATCCATTCTGTTAGCCTGTGTCTTTTTATAGATGAATTAAGTCCATTGATATTAAGGGATATTAATGACCAGTGATTGTTCATTCCTGTTATCTTTTGGTGGTAGTATGTGTGTACTTCTCCTCTTTGGGGTTTACTGCTGTGGTGTTATCTTTTGCATTTGGTTATTTAATTGCTCTGAGAAGTGGTTTCTCCCACAATGGCAGGAAAGTTCTGAACTGAATTTGTCATGGGGCCTGCATGAGGCCTCCCAGGGAGTTTCCCAATAGCAGAGGCAAAGGATTACCTCCTCTGGCCCTTGCTGATCTACATTCCTTAGTCCTGTGTTTACCCTTACTACACCTTCTGCATAATTCAGAAGGTATGGTCAGTCTCTTGCCATTGTTCCTTGAAAACAATGTTTCTAGGAATGCCTTGTTTACACTCTCTTTTCAAATGACCTTTTTTTACCACATTTAAAACTTCTGACATTATTCCTTTTCCTCAAAGCTTTTGACATCACCCTCCTATCCACATATCATGTTCATGGGACTCAATATTAATTGTGTCCCTATTCCAATCCTCCAAGCATGCTGATCTTGACTTTAATAGCCTAATTATTCTTTTGCATGCTGCATTCATGTTCTCAAAAGCCAAACATTCAATTATTATCTGTCTAGCTTCTGAACTGGCATTGTTCTATTTACTGCTGAAGACAACCTTTGTAAGAAATCTGTGAAGGATTCTTTGGGGCCTTGTATATCTTTGGTAAATGACTCAAATTTTTTTTTTTTGCTTACTCATTTCTGCCCCATGCATTCATGGCTGCCATGTGGCATAGAATTAGGGTTTAGTTATCATATAAAGATTGTCTTTGTATATCAGCATGATTGCCCTCTCCAAGAAGCTGATCATGGGTAATTTCCACACCTGTAGCCCTGTATCATTGTTCAATTGTTTTAACCTCCTCTTTAAACCAGGTTCTCCATTGTAACTGTGGACTGGCCTCTAGAACAGCTATAATTAATTCTGTCAAGTCCTGAGGGCTATATTTATTACAAGTTGACCACAAATTTAACATCTGCTTTATAAATAGAAAATGCATGCCGTATGATACGATAGCTTCTTTAAATCTCCTTAAATATAACATTTCCCTTGGAGTCAGGTTAGCTTTCACATGAGCTTTTGGCAGTACCTGTAATGTTGCTGAGTTTGGTTGTTTGAAAACAGGCGGTCGAGCCAGGCGGTGGTGGTACACACCTTTAATCCCAGCACTCGGGAGGCAGAGCCAGGCAGATCTCTGTGAGTTCTAGGCCAGCCTGGACTACCAAGTGAGTTCCAGGAAAGGTGCAAAGCTACACAGAGAAACCCTGTCTTGAAAAACAAAAAAGAAAAAAGAAAACAGGCTGTCTCTCTGTAATTGTATAATTCAATCCTGATATAATTTAACCTTTAAAGTCTAAATAAAAAGGTTCAAACCTTAATGCAAACAATATATAATAAGAATGATTATCATGTATTGTTCAGGAAAAACAAAGAGTAATAATATAAACAAAACTGGAATTACAACCAACAAGAATAATATCAAGCAAGAAAGACATGCTAAATGTCCAGAACATGGGTACATGCCAAATTACAGAGATTACTCCTATAGCTCTCCTGTCTTGAAGATTCTAACTTGAGTACTAATATGTTATAGCTATGATATGAGAAGATTTTAACCATAACTGTCTAGTCTTCAACTCTATCAAAGACCAGAGAAGAAACATAATAATACCAGAGAAAACAAAAAAATGCAAGCAAGCATTTTCTGAAATTCTTGTGAAAATAGACAGAGACAGCTGGCAGCCTGAACAGTCACCTAAAGTTCCTTGGCATCATTATGGCAACTTGTATACAGACCTAGAATATCTGACAGACCATTTTCAAAAGCAGGAATTTTTAAAGACAATCTTACCCTGTCTTGGTAAAGTTCAGTAATCACTTTTCCTTGTTTTCCTTAACTTGTCAGTGGCCTTAGTTTTTAAGATATGGATGACAGGTGAAGAGCTCATACATGATGAGTGGGAAACAGAACCAGGAACCCCTGAAGGTGACTCTCTTCTTTGCTGCCTTTTATCCTGTTCAGATCCACAGTACCGGGATGACTCAGCACACTACAGTGCTGATCTTTCCCTTGCATCTCAGGTAATTCTACTTGGAAACACTCTTCCAGATGCATCTAACCACTAAGATAAGCAAAATCAGAAAGAATAGGTCCCACTTATTTCCTTCTTGGCCTGTTGGATTAAGAACATCAGGAGCTCAAAGTGGCTTGGGAGAAGTCTGAGCTTCCAGGTCAATGAACTGTTTGTTCTGGCTCCAAACAGGAGCACTGCCCCCACCTGACCACTCACACTGGAATCAAAACTTCCAGGCCAGAAAAGCTTAAAATCATGGAAACACATAACAATTTTTTTCCCAAGATGTCACTAGGGGTGATAGTGATTGATTGGTTTCTTTTCTATTTCCTTTTCTAACACCTGGTGCCTACATCCAAGTCAGGGCTTTGGAGAAAAATACTTCCTGGTAAATCCTATCCCATGTTGTCCATTCCACAGAGGAAGTGGCCCAATGTAGTCATCCTGTCATGAAGTAGTTGGGTGGCCAGGCTGAGGAAACGGTGATACCTCCAGGCAGATTTGGCATTTAGCAGCATCTGTAATCAGGTTAAAAGTGAAGACAAATTTTGTGGACATTTACAGGGGACAAAATGATCTTCACATTCTTTGCTCCTTTGCAGATCTGTCCAAATACTTCTTCCCCAAATGTCTTTCTAATAGTTCTTTCTTTTTTGTGTTTTTATTTTTTCTTCTCTCATACAATCCCATCTGAACATAGTCTCCCCTCCCTCCACTCCACATATATGCACTACTCCTCTGTTTCCCTTCAGAAAAGCACAGGTCTCCAGGGCCTATCAAATGAACAAAAGATAACAAAATGAAATAATAGTAGGCACAAACCCTCTTATCAGGGCTGGAGGAGTCAACCCAGAAGGAACAAAAGGTTCCAAGATCAGACAAATAGTTCTGAGACTCCCTATGCTCCTGCTGCTAGGACTCCCACAAAACCCATGAGCTAAACAAGCACAGTGTGTACACAGAAGACTTAGTACAGACCCATGCATGCTATGAGATTCCCACTTCAGTCTCTGTTAACCTCCATGGACCCTGTTTAGTTGAATTTCTGTGCTTCTTTTACATGATATCTTTGATTCACCCTACAGTCATGCCTTTTCTTCCTTGAGGTTCCCTGAGCTCTATCTAATGTTTGGCTGTGGACTTCAGTATCTGCTCTCATCAGATGCTGGAGAAAGCCTAACTGATGTCGATTGGGCTAGGCATCAATCTATGAGTGTAACAGAATTTCATTAGGGATCATTTCACTGAATTTTGTGTGTGTGTGTAGGAGTAAGGACTCAGCACAAACTTCCACAGCTGAGCAGAGCTGGATAGACTAAAATAGGATTCTTCAAACAGAAACACCACCAGAATCCACTAACTGATTTTAAAATTTTTATTCATTTCATATTTTATTTGGGTAGGTACTGTCTACAGAGATGGATGTGCCCACGGAGACAAGAGGAGGACTGAAAAAAGGGTCCTCTGCAAGAGCAACAATTGCTATTGCAACTGACTCATCTCTCCAGTCCCACACACAGAGTTTAGAGAAAAAGTCTTCATTCTCTTCTACTTCTCTTGTAAGCAAACATTCATTTTTGTTTGGTCCTTTGCTGAGCCCTTGGTCATATGTTCTTTTCAGTCCAATCCAGACAGATTTCTCCAAAGAAGCCCTCTTGAGGTGTCCATGGAGCCAGCAACTAAATTGAATTGGAGTTTCTAACTCATGAGACAAATTATCAAACCACAAAGTATACCAGAGTCCAGTCTCTGCCTCTCTCTAACCGGCCATTCAACACATTAACAGGTGTATTAAAGCCTGAACCACCATCTATCTTTCCCTAGTTTCACTGAAAATGCTCCACAAATCCCATATTCTACCCAGGTGTCATTGGTAACAACACTGACTGCTTCTTGGAGACAAGTATAGGTCATAGCTGACCAGGTTCTAGGATCGCTTCATGCGTTTGAGTGGGGGTTCCAGGAAAGTATCCTGTGCAGAAGACAGGGAGCCATATGCTTCAGCCACCAAGTGGGGGTATGAGCCCTCCATTATCTTCCAGCCTGAGGTCTCAGAGACCTCAGAAGCATGAGCTGTAATGAAATCCAGTGCCAGGGTTTTCAGCTGCCATGAGCTGTGGAGGTCAGCCAGGAAGAGAGTGTGGGCAGCATTCTCCACAAAGAGCTCCCTGCAGAGGGCATCCTCACACATGACCTTCAAACGCTCCAAGCCATACTTGTCAGCAGCTGCCATGCTGTCCAGGTCTGGTGCCTTTCCGGTGTAAATGAAGTCCATCACTGTCTTAATGACTTGCGGCTCCAGGTCATGAATCTCGACTCTGCTACTTTTGTTCTCCTTCATGTCATGTTGAAACATGGCTCTGAAAACTGGAGAGTGAGCTGCTAAGATGGCCTCTTGAGCCTGGAATTCCTGACCAGCTACCACCAGGCAGCAGTCTGTGAAGTGGGAATTCTCCCACAGCTCTCCTAGCTCATCTGTCAATGTGCAGCTTGGAACCTGTATCCCTGCCATTATGTTCTGGTCTGAGATGCTGAAGGAGTCCTGGACCTCGCTCACCTTGCAGGGAAGGATGAACCCATCATCGGAGAGAACCAAAGAAGCATGGGATAAGAGGAAATTTCAAAGGATGAACTTTTTGAATCCCCAGTGATAGCATGGCAAGAACCTAAAGCCCTTCTGGCTCCCCAACCTTGGATTTTCTTTCCTTCAGTGTTTAAGACTTTGCCCAAGTATGACTCTTTAGACAGCTGAGTAACACTAGGTAAACTGACAGGTAATTTACACTTCCTTCATCCACTCCCTTTGGGTTTACTCTCAAACACCATTCGTCATAGGCACTTATTAAGAAAGTTGGGCTTCTAATGTGTTCCTGAATTTCCTCCAGAATACAACAAAAGTTGCTGATGGTACACCTCTAGGAGAAATTCTGGATGGTGATCTGTGTGTAATCCTAGCTCTGGGCTATCCTGTCCTCTCACATTTCTCCTGGAGGTAGTTTGAAGGTTCAACTGGATCCAAAATGAAAAATAGCAATTGTGTTATCTCTACCCTGTGGGACACAAGAATACACACAGATTTAGATTTTTAGTTTCTGTTTCTCCTTTGTTCCTTCCTCTATGAGTGTGGAAACTTGAGTCTCTGAAATTTTCTATCCAGATTTCAATAGTAGATTCAGAGAAGACAATCTAGGCTACTAGAGACTGTTACATCACTCCATTTTTTTTTTCTAGATTGAACCTTAGTTCAATAGGTAACTAGTATTGACCATTAAATACAACTTTTGAAAAATTGGATCATTTTATACACTCATATCAAAAATGTACTTCAGTTCTCCAAAGTAACAGGATATGTACACGGAATCTCTCTGGGTATGAAGGAAGTGGATTTATTAGAATGACTTAATGCTTCAGTCCCACTAATCCCACATTGGCTAGCCTTGAAGAAAAAGTCCAACAGTCAGGTAGTTAATCAGTCCAGGAGGTTAGAAGTGTTGGCTGGTCTTCAGTATATGCTGGAATTCCAAAGAGAAATTCTCTAACATCAGGGAAGGAATGGACTTGCTGCAAGGTGAGGGCAAGCAGGCAAAGAGAAAGAGCTTCCTTCCTCCATGTCCTTTTATATGCTTCCAGCAAGGGTGAGGCCCAATTTTGGGTGTGTCCTCCAGGCTCAGGTTGTGGATTAAAGGTGTGTGTTTTCAGGCCTTGAGATCTGGGTTAACTGTTTCTTTCTATCTCCAAAGTCTCTATTTGAAGTGGAACTACCTACTTACCTTAAGCACAACATTTCTCACTGTTGTGCCCTGAATTTTAGGATTTTAGTTAATTCCAGGTGTAGTCACATTGAGAAACAAGAAAAACCACCACAAGTCTATTTTCCTTAGTGTGGTTCGTCTGTCCATTCCTACAAAGCCATTTTTTAATCTTCTTGGGGTTTTGCACTAATTCTTCCTATAACCTGGATCTGGAAAGAGGTGTTTCCCTTACCCTGTCAGGACTCTCAGTGTCCACAAGATGCAGGTCATGGTTGAAGAATTCATATAGTGAGGGCAGGATACAGAGCCAGGCAGAAACCTCTGAAAGTGGCTGTCTTATTTCTGGCCTTTCATTCCTATCAGATTCACAGTCCCCAGGATTGGTCCACCAACTTGCATTGGTGATCTTGCCCCTCACCCTCAGATAAATCTTCTTGGAAACAATCTTCCAGATCCACTTAAGAGTGTGCTATAAGAAGATCCTTAGTGCTTCTCAATTCCATCATGGTGAGTGCCAAGATTCAGCTTCTCAAAACTTCATAGTTTTCATCCTTCACTGGTGGAGTTCTATCCTCTTTACACTTAGAACTTCTGTGCTTACTCTGCTGGGCTGTAAAAGTGAGACAGTATTCTGGTTTCCAAAGGATATGGAATATATTCAACAGTTACTGAAGAAGAGGTTTTGAGACCATTCCCCTTGAATTGTGATCTGTAAAATGTTCTCCACATCTATCATCTCTCCCTAGTTCATCATATCAAGAGCGTATAAGCCTAGAGGACAGGAAATTAACTTCAGTGATTCAATCTCAGCCTGCACATCTGGCCCCAATGCTGCTCATCACTCAGTACAGGTTAAATCAATGAATTGGTTTTGATGACCAAAATTTTGTTTCCTCTTAGGAACCTTTGGCAGGTGAAAACTAGTAACATCAGTGACTATTCTCTATGAGGTTTTGAGGTCAGAGTGCAAGTACTGATTCCCTCAAATGTGTGATTTGAAATGAAGTAGGCAATCCCTTCCAGACCCTTTATTTGCAAGCCATATATTTTACATTGCCAGCACAGACCTCCCATGGGGAGGGAAGGGTGGAGGTAGAGAACACAGGAGAGACAACTGGAAATGGAGGAAATATAAGTGGAGATTGGAAACCTAGTACAGTAGAAATTTCCTATAACGTGTGAGAGGGTGACCTTAGGAAGGATTCCTAGTAATGTAGGATAAAGAGCCTGAACCAGCCATCTTTGGTAACCAGAAAAGGCTTCCAGTGGTGGAACTGGGACACAAACACATCCACAAAACCTTGAACCTGCAACCTGCATGCAAGAGTTCCTGGGACAATTTTGGCTCAGAGCTTGTGGGAGTCATGAATCAATGACTGGTCTATCTTGAGAGCCAAGCCAAGCAAGGGAGCTGATGCTCAACACTATGTGGACGGTCAGGAACCAGAAGCTGGGTGGCACAGAGACCTAGATGGAACCAAATAAGACATTTGACAAAAAAATCAATGAAATGATACCCAATAATATTATCTGATACTCAGATATTGGTACCTAGCCCAATAGTTATCTGTTAGGTTTCCCCAGCAGCTAATGAGAACAGATACTGAGATCCACTGCCAAACATTTGGCAGAACTTGGGGAACAACAAGGAAGAGGGTGAAGAAGGATTGAGTGGCCAGAGAGGTCAAGGTTACAAGGAGAACACAGCCCACAAGATCAAATAAGCAGTGTTCATAGGGGCTCACAGAGATTGAAGAGGCAATCATAGAGCGTGCAGATGTCTTTACTATGTCCTCAGGATACAGGTTGTAGTTGATTAGCTTTGGGGGTTTTGTGGAATTCCTAACATTGGGAGCATGGTGTGCCTCTGACTCTGTTGCCTGTTCTTGAGAAACTTTTCTTCCTTCTTGATTGTCTCCTCCAGCCTTGATATGAAGGTTGTTATGCTGAGTTTGGTTGATATCTCCAGAAGGCCTGCTCATTTCTGAAGAGAAATAGAGCAGTAGTAGATCTGAGAGAAGTGGGGTGTTTTGAGTTCACGGTGTATTGAATGAGAAGCTTAAATAAAAAGAAGAAAGGAAAAAATGGAGAGAAAGACATTTGAGGAAGAAACACGTGGACAGATGTGCAGAGCAAAGAATGTGGAGATTAATGTGTCCCACATAAATGCCCATCACAAGGTGACTTCAACACAGGAGGAGTTCAATAATCAATAGCTACAAAGATCCATTCTGTGCCCAGTCAGCCTCTTTCCCAAGCCATCCTTGTTATTGCCCAATGGGCCCATGATCAGAGTAGCCATGCTGAGATGAGGATTTATCCATGGGATCAACCACATCGACATCCGACATCCACTCATCAAGACTCACCTGGATTGCGGCAGCTGCTGAATGCCAGATCTCACAACAGCAGAGATAAGCACAGAGCCCAAGATATGTCCCAATTTCATCAGGCTGACCAGCCAACCACTTCGTGACAGCATGATTACATTGGACCTCTTCCTCTATGAAACAGATAACACTTTGTCCTTATTGGAGTAGATACTTTTTCTAAGTATAGATTTACCTTTCCAACATGTAATGATTTTACAAAACCTACCACACAAGGACTAAGAGAATGCCTTGTCAACCATCATGGTATTCCACACAATATGGTTTCTGACCAAGGACCTAAATTCACAGACAGGGAGGTAAAACTGTGGCCTGCAAACATGGAATCCACTGGTCTTACAATGTTCAGCAATTTCCTAAATCAGCTGCCATGATAGAAAGATGGAATGGCCTTTTGAAGACACAGTTACAGAGCCAATGATGTGGCATCAACCTTGAGGACTGGGGTAGAATTCTACACAGTATATGCTTTGAACCAGTGACCAATAATGCTAAGGTTTTTCCATGGGATCATTCATGGGTCCAGGCATTAAATGGTAGAAGAGGGAATAGTTCCACTCATTGTCACCCCTAGTCACATCCTGGAAAAAAAATTGCTGCCTGTTCCCATAACTTTACATTCTGTTGGCCTGGAAGTTTGGTTCCAGGGTGGTGGTGTGGAGGCAGTGTTCCTGACTGATACCACAACAAACATTCTATTCAACTGGCAACTCAGACATCACCCAGGCCTCTTTGGGCTTCTGATGTCCTTAAACCAACAAGTTAAGCAAGAAATAACAGGGTTAGGAGAGGTGATTGATTAAGATTACCAAGAGGAAATGGGAGTGCTGCTCCACAATGGAGGTAAGAAAGATTATGGCTGTTGAGCAGGAAATCCTTTAGGACTACACTTGATGCCACCTTGTTCTATAATTGAAGACAATGGCAGACTGCAACATCTTAATACAGGCAGATAAAGTGGCAGAGACACACCAGGATGAACACATAGGTCACACCTCCATGAAAAGAGCCAAGAGTGGGTAGTGTCATTCCTACTGAGCAAGAATAAACGGCATTAGCTCAAAAATTAGTCTAATTGTGTAAGCTTTAATTTCTGCAGTAATAGGTTTTCTCCCTAAACCCAGGTTTGAGAAAGTTGCAAGCAACATAGTAGAATTGGGGTTTTTATATCCCCCAAAATTCAAGGCAAAGCATTTCCAAGGCTTGTGGGTTCCGGAGATATTTTGGTGATGTGGGAACTTAGCAGAACATCTTACCTTCTGAGGGTGGAGATCAGGGTAGAGGGTGTGGAACGTCAAATTCCAGAAACCTAAGTTTTACAGTAAATAGAAACAAACTACTTTTGACCCAGAAAAAGATGGTTTCTGATCTTAATATGGAGACAAGCTGGTCCACCAGTAGTAGAGAATGTAGTTACAAAAACAGGATAAGTGTTTGTGAACAGTTTCAGAAAGGAGGATTATAGCTGGCATGAATGATTCTGTTGTGCTTTGTTAAGAAAGTTTTCATACACATATTTGTGATTTTATTTAATTTCTTTATCGTGTGATATAACACTCAAAAAGGAGTACCAATGGTTATCATATTTAGCTTTGAGATACTCATACAATATCCTTAAGACACATCACCATCTATACTAAATTAATAATGCTTTTGAGGTTTTATTATTGACAATTATATCTTGTGGCATAAGATTATATGTAAGTGTTCATGGATAATTAATTATATTTATGTGTAATTATGAGCTGGTTATTGGTTTTATTTGGAAATTATGACAAAGAAGACTTTTTTTTTTTTGCTTTTTCATGCTTGATTGCCTTTACTAGCATTAGAGACTGCTTCTTTGGAATTCCTGTATCTACTGAAGACCAGCTGAGACATCCAGCCTGATAGACCGAGCATATTCTGAGTTCTTGGAATTTCTGCTCATAGCCAGCCATTGTTGGATTAGCCAGGCCACAGCATACATGGCATTCTAATAATTACACTACAGTGTAATACAGTATGTAGTGTTATTATTGCATATATAGTAATATATAGGTAATTATATATAATAATATACATACACATATTTATTTATAGTCCCATTCCTTATGTCTGCTCAGGTGTATGATTGTGTAGAGACCACCTCTAGTGGTCATTATAGTGTCTTCCTCTCTGGTCTTTTAGTGTCTCTCTGTCTCCCTCTATTTCTCAGTCTCATTTTTCTGACTGTCTTTTCTTCTCCTCTAACTGTGTCTCTCAAAGTTTCTGGCTCTTTCACTTATTCTCTCTCTTTCTCGATCTTTCTGTCTCTTTCTTCCCATCTCTCTTTCTCTGTCTCTCTGTGTGTGTCTCTTTATGTATCCCCACGTCACCTGTGTGTGTCCTTTTGCCTGCATCTGTTTCTATGTGTTTCTCTCAGTTTGTTTTCCTGTGGTAACCAGTGGCTTTCTTTGGTATGAGGACACTCTTGCCAATAAGACCTGTGCCAACCCTGTTGAGGTCCTGAACACCTTTGGCTCTGTTAGATTACCCAGTGAACTACCTACTCCAAATAAAAGTTCCACCAGTCACAACCCTGGAACAAGAGTCTATAGGGAGACAGCTAGTGCTGTCTGCCCCCACGAGCCTCAGTTCCCTTGTGAGAGGTGGCACCCATTCTCCAAGAGCATGCTCATAAGAGCTCAGGACTGGCAAGGGAGAGCATTTTTTCTTGCAAATGAGGGGTCTTGAAGTGATTGCCTATTTTCAAATGACAGATTTGAGGGAAAGGTTTGTACCACACTGAGCCTAAACCCACACGGTGAAGAATCTAGTAATTAGTCACCTGCCATAAGTTCCAGCTGTGGAACCAAAAATTCAGAGATTAAAACTAGTTGACTGATTTATCCTGTTATTAGGGATAAGCAGCATTGGAGCCAAATTATCAGGGGAGCTAGGCTGGGAATTGCTGAGTGGATTGAATCACTGAAGTTGTTTTCCTGTCCTCCAGCCTTAGTGAGTCGTTCACGACATGATGAGCTGGAGAGAGATGATAGATGTGGGGAGAACTTTACAGACCACAATTAGAAGAGGAACCGTCCGTCTCAAAATGCCCTCCTCATAACTGTTTAATATCTTCTGCTGCAAACCAGAATACTTTCTACAGAGTATGGAAGCATGGAAGTTCAAAGTATGAAGAGGACAGAACTCACAGTTTAAAATGTGAAATATAAGGTAATGACAGGCTAAATCAAATCAGTCAACATGATTGAATTGAGAAGCATTTAAGACTTCACATAGCACAAAGCAAAATTCACTTATGGTGTTTATTCTTGGTTCCCAACTTGACTACATCTGGAAAGAACTATAGTCCTAAAATGGAGGAAGCATCTCTGAGATTTTCTGCTTAAGTAGCAGAAGTAGATCCACTTCTAATAAGTATTTGTAGGTAGAAAGAGATAAACATTTAATCCAGATATCAAGACCTGAAGACACACACACTTTCCATCCAGATCTTGATGCTGGAAGGCACACCCTAAGTTCAGCCACACCCTCTGCTGTTGCTCTTTGCCTGCTTGCCCTCACCTTCAGCAAGTCCATTCCTTCCCTGGCTTTAGAGAATACTTCTCTGGAATGCCAAGAGATACTGAAGACCAGTTGACCTGTTCAACATCGTGAACTGAGTAAGTACTGGATTCTTGGACTTTCCCTTTATGGCTATAAATTGTGGGATTAGCAGGACTGCTGTCCTAAGTCATGCTAATAAACACCCCTCCCTCATCTATAGAAAGATTTATGATTTATATTCTGGTACTTTTGAGAACCCTACCACAACACTTCTTTATATGGGTGAATAAAATGTCCCAAATTATTTAACAGTTGTGAATAATGGTCAAAAGAAGTTACCTGTTGTACTAAGATTCAGTCTAGAAAATAATGGAGTGATGTAACAGTCCCTAGTAGTCTAGACTGACTTCTCTGAAATTAATATTAAAATTTGGATAGCAAATTTGAAAGAGATACAAGTTTCTATCCCCCACTGAAGAAGGTTCAGAGAAAAAAACAGAAACTAAAAATCTAAAAAAAATATTTGTAATTGTGACCCCAGGTTGAAGCAGAAAAAATACCAGTTTGTCATTTTGGATCAGCTTTGATTTCAAACCATCACAAGCAGATAAGTGAGGGTTCCTGGTACTCAAGAGTTGGGGCTACACACAGATCAGCATCCAGAATTTCTCCTACTAGTGGACAATCTGCAACTTCCATTTTTTGCTTCTAGGGAATGTGGTAAGATATTAAACATCCCATTTTCTCACCAGGAGCCAATGACAAACAGAAATGGTGTATGAAAGTACACCTGGATAGGGTTGATGAATAAGGCAAAGATTACCTGTCACCTTACTTAGTGTTGCTAGCTGTCCAAAGAGCCCACTGTGGGCAAAGTTCCAGTTGTAGATCCTCCTTGCCAAATGAGAGAAAACATAATTTATGAAGAACTCAGGAGTCACCAGGTTCCTGCAAAACTGACACTGGAGATTCAAAAAAGTTCATCTTTGGAGATTTTGTCTTCTAATGGGCTTTGGATTCTCTTAGATGACAAGCTCACCCTCCTCTGCAAGGTGGTCATGTTTCAGGACTCCTTCTGCATCTCTGATCAGAGCAAGAAGCCAGGGATCCAGGTTCCAGGTGCATGATGGCAGATGACCTATGAGAGCTTTGGCAGAGTTCCCCATTCACAAACTGCTGCCTGGTGGTAGCTGGCCAGGAAATCCAGGCTCACAAGGCCATCTTAGCAGCTCACTCTCCAGTTTTCAGAGTCATGTTTGAACATGACATGGAAGAGAGCAAAAGGAACCGAGGTGAGATCCATGACCTGGAGCCACAAGTCTTCAAGGCAATGATGGGCTTCATTTACACTGGGAAGGCACCAGACCTGGACAGCATGGAAGATGCTGTGCTGGCAGCTGCTGACAAATATGATCTGGAGCATTTGAAGGTCACGTGTGACCATGCCCTCTTCCGGGACCTCTCTGTGAGTAATGCTGCCCACATTCTAATACTGGCTAAACAGTATTATGCAGAGCTGCTGAAAACTCAGGCACCGGATTTTATTACAGCTCATGCTTCTAATGTCTCTGAGTCCTCAGGCTGGAAGACAATCTTGGGCTCATACCACGACTTGGTGGCTGAAGCATACTATTTCCTTGCTTCTGCACAGGGTCTGATCCTGGAACCCCCTCTGTCAAGTCTGAAGCAATCCAAGAACATGTTCAGCTCTGACCTACAGGTGACTTCCAGAAGTAGCAGCCAGTGTGGCTGTTTCAAAGCCACTTGGGTAGACTCTGCTAGCAGACAAACTTGCCACATGGCAAGAGCAAGCAGGCAAAGACCAAAATCTTTTCTTCCTCATCTTTTTACAGGCTCCCAGCAGAAGGTGGGGCCCAATTAAAAGTGTGTCTTCTTCCATCAAGATCCAAAATAAGCCGGGCGGTGGTGGCGCACGCCTTTAATCCCAGCACTCGGGAGGCAGAGCCAGGCGGATCTCTGTGAGTTCGAGGCCAGCCTGGGCTACCAAGTGAGTTCCAGGAAAGGCGCAAAGCTACACAGAGAAACCCTGTCTCAAAAAACCAAAAAAAAAAAAAAAAAAAGATCCAAAATAAAGGAGTATGTCTCCTTGCCTCAAGATCCAGATTAGAAGTGGTTCTTCCTACTTTAAATTAATCAAAATATCCCTCACTTATGTGCCCTTCATTTTAAGATTTTAATTAATTCCAGATGTAGTCAAATTCACAAATAAGAATAGCATTTACAAGTTCACCCCTTGTCAACTTCACCCACAAACATATCTCTTTATGTCATGCTTAATTTCCAAATGAAAACAATAACCAGCTCATAACTACACCTAAACATAATTTAATTATCCCATATACAATTGCAAATGCAGTATATATTGAAGCAGGTTATAATTTCACCTAACATAACTGTCCCCCATACAATCACGAATATATCATAAATTTAGCATAGTTAGCGATGTCCCTTGATGAATGTTCTTTCTTTCTTTATTTTTTTTTATTTTATACTTTAATTTAATTTTACATATCAGCCACGGATTCTCTTTTCTTCCCCCTCACTTCCCCCCACCTTCCCTCCAGCTCACCCCCCATTCCCATCTCCTCCAAGGCAAAGACTCCCCTGGGGATTGAGTTCAACCTGGTAGATTCAATCCAGGCAGGTCCATTCCCCTCCTGCCAGGCTGAGCAAAGTGTCCCTGCATCTCAAATTTAAATATGATAATCATTAGTACTCTATTATTGGATGTTATGTCACATGATAAAGATATTGAAAGAAAACACAAATATCTGTATGAACCCATTCTTATTAAAATACAACAGAATTACTCATGTCAACTGTATTGCTTTTTTCTGTAATTTCTTATATGGCCTAAACTCCTGCTCCTCACCAGCTGCAATACTAAGGAGAAGGGTTCCTGTACCTTACCAGGAAAACACAGCAGACATGACCTTGTTGACGGGGGTTGGTCAGGAGGTTTTGCGTGCGTGCGCGTGCGTGCTTGCGTGCGTGCGTGCGTGCGTGCGTGCGTGCGTGTGTGTGTGTGTGTGTGTGTGTGTGTGAATGTGTGATGGCCTGATGGCAGGAGGGCTGGAAAAGTGACCACACTCCTTGCTGGAAGCTGCAGTGGGTGAGGTAGCAAAAGCAATGCTGGAGAGCTTGCCCTGTTGTGTCCATGAGGGAAAGCTGATATACTGACCAACCCAGCTACCACCCAGGCCCAGAAACAGGGCTACAATTTGGACAAGCCCAACATGCACCTTGTAGGGAAAAGAGATCAGCTAAAGAAACCCACTCTGACTCATGGGACCCATAACCAGTGAAAGAAACACAGCCTAGAACTGGGACCTGAGCCAGTGAAAGAAACATTTTATCCCTAAAGCTAGAACCAAAGAAACATGCCCTGACTCTGATACCAGTGCCAAAGAAACACATTGTATCCCTAGGTTCAGAGCCAGTGAAAGAAATATGCCCTGGCCTTAGAATTAGAGCCAAAAAGCTAAGAAAAGCCAGTGAAAGAAACACAGGTTGGCTCTGAAATCAGGGACATCTCTGCCCCGACCAACGAAACTAACCAATCCCTGAGCAGAAAACCTTCTCCCTGGAGAAAGTCCACCACTAAGGAATCTTATATAAACCACCTCCCTGTTTATTTGTCAGCCGTTCTTTCCCACCCTGGTAGAGGCAGCCACTCTCTTGGATTTCTCCTTCCCAAATAAATCTCTTTCTCAAAAAAATCTTGTGTGTGAAGATCTTCATTCACTGGGGCAGAGAAGATAAACCTTGCTAAGATGTCCTGAGCACAAAAAAAACCTTGGACAGACATTCCATTAGAGGGCTAAGTAAGGCAGAGCAGAACAGAAGAACCTTGCTGAGATGTCCCTTAGGGGACTGGGCAAGGCAGAGCAGAAAAAGTAACAACTCTTCACTGGAGCCAGAGGAGATTGCTATGTTTCTGCAGGGGTTTCCCCTTTAGCAGAGTGAAGCAAAAGAAGCAACATCTTGGGCCAGAGAAGAAGCAGTGTTCTGCTGGGAAGCCCTCGTAAGTGGGGGCTCAGCAAAGCTCAGCTGGAACAGTTCTCCAGGAAAATAGCAGGATTGCTATATCTTGCTGGGAGTCCATCCCCCATTACACCCCAACTCAAGGTATAGCTAGAGGTGTCCTAGCATCTCAAGGTACAGCATGACTCTACGAGCATTCACGATACCGTTTCCTTTAGAGCTGAGCTGTTCCATTACAGCTCCAGCCGCCACAGCTGTCTTAGCAGCTCAAGGTATAGATAGACTCCCCAAGTAATCAGGATACCTGCACCCTGTCACCCCAAGAGTTGCAACACACGCTTACACACCTCATTTATGAACTGCTGGAGCATGTGAAGGGGCTGGACCTGCAGATTCAAAGATGCAGGATCTCTATGACACAAGGCAACAATGAAGGTTATCCAAGAGGATTCCCAGAGAGGGTCCACTATTGACAGTGTAGCAAAAGCCAGAGACCTCAAACCAGAACAATGACTCATTGTAATGATCACTTACAAGTTAAGATGTATGGACTAAAGTGTATAATGCGTGACTCACTGTGTCACACTAGAGCTTCCACTCTGGGACTTTATTTTTGTATATAAGTTAGTTTGGTGTGGGGGGACCAGCCCCCACACTTATTTACCCAGGAACTCTTGAGGATTGAGGGATAAGAGACTTAGTTAGAAATAGAGAAGAGAGAAACAGAGAGAAAACACAGGATAGACTCGGGTGGGCCTGGATCCTTATTCAAATGGGCCCTGACTGTCTCTGCCCCAGGAAATTTGTAGAGATGCCAAGGGGTGGAGCAAAAGACCTGCCCCCAAAGCATAGCCAAGTGCAGACCATCTCAGACACCTGCACTCAGGCCCCTAGTCCTAATCATCCTCTATGCGGATCTGCCGGGTAAAGCCACGAGGAACCTGAAAACAGACTCCCACAGTTTGGTTGTCTTTGTTTTGATTTTTTTGTTTCTCTTTTGAATTTTGTTTTGTTTTGGGGGAGAGGTTGTAAGGGTGGAGGGTGGATATGAAGGGACAGGGAGATGGATGAATCTGGATGTATGATGTGAAACCCACAAAGAATCAATAAAAATTTGAATGAAAAAAAGAAGTCAAGCATTTAAGCCCAGCCCTCAAGAGACTGAGGCAAGCAGATCTCTGCATTTTTTTAGTCCAACTTGCTCTTTAGATTGGATTCCAAGACAGCCAGGGCTATGTAAAGATATTTCCTTTCCAAAACAGAAAGAGAAATAAACCTTTGGGGATTAACCCTCCTAGACTCTGGACTTGAGAGCTAGACAACAGAGGAAATCACCTCCTAGAGAAGAACCAGGAAGCAAGGTCCTTCCCTTGAATACAGTCTTGTGAGTTGACAGGACAGGATAGGCTTGGGCCCCAAGAGTCTTGCTAGGCATTTATTACATGGAGGGAAGGTAGAACCTGGGTCTGATCATTTCTCTCACCCAACACAGAATTTCTGACGTTTCTTGCAGGCATTTGAACCAGGAACATACCCGAGACTCTGCTTCCCCTCCAGTACTTCAGAGATGATGGACAATTTGTCCTGAGACCTCCTGGCCATTGCCATAACTGGGCCCTGCCTCCCTTTTAGAGGGGGTGGTCAAGTTCATCGAACAAAAGGGCTGACAGCAGAGAGATACTTTGCAAAATGCAAATGCTTAATAATAAATGAGCATTAGAAGCCAACCTGCATTCCTCTCTTCCTTGAGGTTCACTGAGTTCCGCTTAATAATTGGCTGTGGATGTCAGTATCAGCTCCCAAAAGCTGTTGGAGAAATTCCACCTGATGTCCATTGGACTGTGTCAATCTCTGAGTGTAACAGAATTCATTAGGTATTGTCTCATTGATTGTGTGTGTGTGTGTGTGTGTGTGTGTGTGTGTGTGTGTGTGAAGACACTGCACCAACTTCTACAGCTGAGCACAGCTGGATGGACTAAAATGGCCGTTTTCAAACAGAAACACCACTGGAATCCATAAGCTGATTTTACAATTTTTTATTCATTTAATATTTTATTTGGGTATTTTATTTATTTGAGATGGATGTGCCCATGGAGAAAAGAGGAGGACTGAAGAAAAGGTCCTCTGCAAGAGCAGCAATTGCTTTTGCAAACTGAGTCATCTCCCCTGACCCAAACACTGAGTTTGGAGAAAAACTTTCTTCATTCTCTTTGCTTCTCTTGTAATCAAACATGTTTGTTTTGTTCTTTCTGAGTCCTTGACCATATCTTCTGCTCAGTTCAATCCAGGTAGGTTTTTCCAAAGAAACCCTGTTGTAATGTGCTTGGTGCCAGCAGTTAAAATGAATTTCAGATTCTAACTCCTTAGACAAAAATCAAACCAGTATAACAACAGGGTAGAGGATGTGTAGATTTACCAGAGTCCAAGACTCCCCCTCCCTCAACCTGACATTGACTCCTTTACATCTGTATAAAGCCTCAGCCACCATGCTATTATTCCCTAGTTTCACTGGAAATTTTCCACATTCCACAGTCTACCTAGGTATCATTGGAAACACCATGACTGCTACTTCTGGGAGACAAGTGTGGGAAAAGGTTTGCCAGGTCCTAGAATCGCTTCAAGCATTTAATAGGGTGCTCCAAGAAAGGGCAGTGAGCAGGCATGGAACCATAAGCTTCAACCACTAAGTGGGGATATAAGCCCACCATTGTCTTCCAGCCTTAGGTCTCAGAGACCTCAGAAGCATGAGCTGCAGTGAAATCCAGTGTCTGGGTTTTCAGCTGCCCTGAGCTGTGGCGGTCAGCCAGGAAGAGAGTGTGGGCAGCATTCTCCACAGAGAGGTCCCTGAAGAGGGCATCCTCACACATGACCTTCAAACGCTCCAGGCCATACTTATCAGCAGCTGCCAGCAGAACATCTGCCATGCTGTCCAGGTCTGGTGCTGTTCCTGTGTAAATGAAGTCCATCATTGCCTTGAAGACTTGCGGCTCCAGGTCGGGGATCTCAACGCGATTCTTTCTGCTCTCCTCCATGTCATGTTGAAACATGGCTCTGAAAACTGGTGAGCGAGCTGCTAAGATGGCCTTGTGAGCCCAGAATTCCTGGCCAGCTACCACTAGGCAGCAGTCTGTGAACTGGGAATTCTTCCACAGCTCTTCTAACTCATCTGCCAATGTGCATCTGGGCACCAGAATTCCCGGCTTCCTGTTCTGGTCAGAGAGGCTCAAAGAGACCTGGGCCACGCTCACCTTGCAGACGAGGGTGAGCTGGTCATCTGGCAGGAGCCAAAATGCATGGGACAAGAGAAAATCTCGAAGAATAAACTTTTTGTAACCCCTGCCCTTGTCTGGCATGAACCTATAGGCTCTTGGGCTCTTCTTGGCTTTGGTTTTCTCTCCTTCAGCACTTATGATCCAGAACTTGAACTTTGCCCAAACATGATTCTTTGGACAGCTGAGCAACACTAGGTAAACTGACAGGTAATCTGCACTTTCTTCATCGACTCCATTCAGGTGTACTCTCAAACACCAATTGTCATTGGCTCCTATTGAGAAAGTTGGGCTTGTAATGCTTTCCAGCATTTCCTCAGCAATAAAAGGAAAGTTGCTGATGGTCCACCTGTAGGAAAAATCCTGATCGCTGATTTGTGTGTGGTCCCATCTCTGGGCTATCTCATCTCGTGCCATTTCTCCTGCAGGTCGTTTGAAGGTTCAACTGGATTGAAAATGAAGAACTAGCAAGTGTTTTCACTTCACCCTGTGAGATGCAATAACAGACAGGATTTTGATTTTCAGGGTTTTTTTCTCATCTGTTCCCTCTTCTAGCAGGCTGAAAACTATGGTCTCTGATATTTTCTATCCAGATTTCAATGCTAATTTCAGAGAACACAGTCTAGGCTACTTGATACACTTACATCACTCCGTTATTTTCTAGATTGAATCTTAGGTCAATAGGTAAGTAGATTTGACAAATATACACAGCTTTGGAATAGTTTTGATCATTCATTCTATTAATTCATATAAAAAATGTTGTACTAGGGTTCTCTAGAGGTAGAATATATGCAAGGAGCCGGGCGGTGGTGGCACACGCCTTTAATCCCAGCACTCGGGAGGCAGAGCCAGGCGGATCTCTGAGTTCGAGGCCAGCCTGGGCTACCAAGTAAGTTCCAGGAAAGGCACAAAGCTAAACAGAGAAGCCCTGTCTCCAAAAACCAAAAAAAAAAAAAAAAGAATATATGCAAGGAATCTCTCTATATATGATGAAAGGGGGTTTATTAGAATCAATTTGGGCTGCAGTCCTCTAACTCCCACATTACCTATGAAGGGAAAGACCAAGATTCCAGTACTTACTCAGTGCAGAACTTTGGATGTGTCTACTGGTGTTCAGTATATGCTGGTGTTCCAAATAATCTCTATTGCCAGGGAAGGGATGGACTTGCTGCAAGGTGAGGGCAAGCAGGCAAATAGCAAGCGCTTCCTGATTCCTTGTCCTTTTATATGCTTCCAGCAGAGGGTGTGGCCCAATTTAGGGTGTGTCTTCCAACCTCAAAATCTGGATTAAAGGTGTGTGTCCTGATATCCGGATTAGATGTTTGTTTCTTTTTACTTCCAAAGTCTGTCCTTGAAATGGATCTACCTACATTAAATGAAGCAAAACACTTCTCACTATTATGACCTCCATTTTAGGGTTTTACTTAATTCCATGTCTGATTAAGTTGAGAACTAAGAATAACCATCACAAGTATATTTTGCTTACTGTGGTTCATCTCCATAAAATAAGGTGTGGTGTCCATTCCTAGACAGCTGTTATTGACTCTTCTAGGGATTTTGCACCAATTCCTCCCATGAATATGATCCAGGAATGGGTGATTTCCTTATCTGTCAGGGGTCTCAGTGTTCACAAGATGGAGGGCAGGGTGGAAGTATTCATTCATGGTGTGCAAGAAACAGAGTCAGGCAGGAACTTCTGAAAGTGACTGTCTTCTTCTGCCGTTTATTCCATCCAGACTCATAGTCCCCAGGATAGCTCCACCAACTTTCATTGGTGGTCTTTCCCCTCCCCCTTAGATAATCCTCCTTGGAAACACTCTTCTATATCCACTTAAGGGTGTGCTATGAGAAAATCCTTAGTGCTTGTCAATTCCATCCTCCTGACTGCTAAGATTCAGCTTCTCAATACCTCCTAATTTTTATTCTCCACTGGTGAGTTCTGTCCTCTTTAAACTTTGAACTTGCAGGCTTACACTGTTGGGCCTTAAAAGTGAGACAGTATTGTGGTTACCCAAGGTTGCAGAACATATCTGCCATATATCAAAGAAGAGGCTTAGGGATGTTTCCCCTTCTAAAAAGTGACTGGTAAAACGCTTCCCACATCTCTGGTCTCTTTCTAGTTCTTCATTTTTTTGAGAGACTCACTATGCCTAAAAGGCACTGAGATATGTTCAATGATTCAATCAGCTCAGAAATTGCCAGCCTAGCGCTCTATAAGTCTGGCTCCAATGCTGCTCATTCCTCAATATTGTTCATGTATCAGTTGGTTTTGAATTATTCATTTTTGGTTTCTGTACTTAGACTACCCACAGGTGGCTGAAAAGTGTCATCTGCTTGTCTTCACCCGTGGGTTAAGGTCATTGAAGTCAGGACCCTACTCCCTCAAATCTGTCATTTGAAAAGTCTGTATTTGATCAGTTCTAGACTTCTCCTTTGCTTGAAAGATTGTTAAATGGTAAGCCCAATGCTCCCTTGAGATCCTGGAGAGTTGTGTGAGGGAGCTGTCTCTCACAGGGGAAACAGACCATCTGAACACAAATCATGGGCTCTGCCCATGAGATTTCTCATTCCATAGCAAACAACAATTGTGGTGGTATTATGTTCCCCAAAATATTGTGCATGCTAATAAACGTATCTGGGGTCAGAGACAGAATAGCCACAATGTTAAACATAGAAGACAGGCAGTGGTAGCACACACCTTTAATCCTAGCATTCCACAGGCAGAAATCCATGTGTTCAAGGATACAGCCAAGCACGGTGACTCACGCCTTTAATCCCAGAAAGCAAGCCTTTAATCCCAGGGAGTGATGGTACAAAGTAGAAAGGTATATAAGGCATGAGGACCAGAAACTAGAAGCTTTTAGCTGGTTAAACTTCAGGCTTTCGAGCAGCCGTTCAGCTGAGAGCCATTGGGATGAGGACACAGAAGCTTCCAGTCTGAGGAAACAGGATCAGCTGAAGAACTATCGAGGTAAGGAAGCTGTGGCTTGTTCTGCTTCTCTGACCTTCCAGCATTCACCCCAATCCCAGGCCCTGAGTTTGTTTTATTAATAAGACTCTTTAAGATTCCTGCTACACACAATCTTGAAACCCTCTCCTACCAGCACGGAAGAAGAAGCTATGGTAGAAAGAAGAGCAAAGGTCAGATTATCATTGCAGTAACATCCTTTGCAATTTCTTACTGCTGTGTTCATGAGGTGTGTAGAGCTCTGAGTCACCTGTGCTTAGTAGTCGGCACCATGGCTTACTGAGAAGCTTCCACAACGGAGACAGGCAGTGAAGGAGCACAACATATTCTTAACATCATGCTGAATTCTCATTAGTTTATTTAGATTACCATTTTTTCATATACTTTTCTTATTAATTCTTTGAGAATTTCTCCCATGCACACTATGAATCTTGATTCTGTTCATCCATGTTCCTCCCCAACACCTAGAATGCCCTCCCACTTTCTCTTAACTTTACGTCTTCTTTTATTTTGCTTTTTTTTTGGTTTTTCGACACAGGGTTTCTCTGTTTAGCTTTGCGCCTTTCCTGGAACTCACTCTGTAGCCCAGGCTGGCCTCGAACTCACAGAGATCCGCCTGCCTCTGCCTCCCGAGTGCTGGGACTACAGGTGTGCGCCACCACCGCCCGGCTTTATTATGCTTCTTTAGTAAAAGAATCCAATGTGTGCTGTCATTATACTTGAGTGTGTGGCCACCCTAGAACCAGGGACAAACCCAGAAAAAGCTGACTCCCCTCCTGCCTGGACAGTTGGATTTTCAAAGATGTTACAAACAGCTCAAAAAGACTACTGAAATTTCTTTTAAATTTTATGTATTTATTTGTTTGTTTATTATTTATTTACATATTTAATGGCTATTATGTTTGCATTTATGTTTGTGTAGCAATTGTGTGCCACATACCAGAGGAGTCCAGAAGAAAGTTTAAGATTTCCTAGGACTAGAGGAATAGACAGTTGAGATCTTCCATGTGGTTCCCGGGAACTGAACTCGGTTCTTGTAGAAGAGCAGCCAGTGCTCTAAACATTAGCATCTCACCATACCAGTAGTATACTTTCTTAAGACCACACACAGTATGTTATTAAGCAGTAATTAAAACAACGCTGTTTCTCTAAGCAGCTGTGCTAGTGGCCTTGGCATGAACTTGACACAAGGTATGGTCATCTGGAGACAGGAACCTCACTTGAGAAATGCCATCAGATTGTCTATAGGGCTGTCTCTAAGGCATTTTCTTGCCCCTCCCCCACCATTTAGTTTTTGTTTTGTTTTTTGATGCAGACTCTTTCTACATAGCTGGGGCTGTCCTAGAAATCACTCTGTAGCCCAATCTGGCCCCTAAGTTACTGAGATCTGTCTGCCTCTGCCTCCCGATTTCTGGGCTTAAAGGTCTTCGCCATCAGACCTGGCTAGAGCATTTTCTTGACAATGATTGATGTCAACCTATTGGGGGCAGAGCCACCCTTTGCCAGGTGGTCCTAGGGTATATAAAAAAGCCAGCCAGTAAGCAGCACGGCTCAGTGCCTCTTCTTAGGTTCCTGACTTGCTTGAGTTCCTTCCCTGACTTCCCCTTGTGATGGACTATAACCTGGAAGCTGAGACAAAGCCTTTCTTTTCCAAGTTGCTTTTGTAATGGTGTTTCATCAGAGCAATGGATAACAAATTAAGACAGTAGGTTCATGAATTTTAATCTCATCACCACAGTCATACTTTGGTCTTTTATAAATTATATTCAAAATTTATAGCTGTCATCTACATATGGAGCACCTTACCGTTTTGAACATTTGCCACAGAAACTCAGTGAGATGTGCTGTCTTCTTGGTGGTTCCAGGTTTCTATGGAAGGCCAATGAAGAAGGAAGAAAGAAAAGGAGAAAAAGATGGATGGATGAAAATGCAACTCAGGTACAGAGAAATAGCCTAGTATGTGGGAGGCACTGATTTATGTCTCCAACAAGACTCGCACGTGCTCACATGCAAGCACATACATATACATACATCCATTCAAAGGAGAAGAGAAAGTAAAGCTTCCTTTGAACATGTGAAGGGTAACAGAGGCCCACTGAAGATTTTCATTGATTGCTATGCAGGTTATTACTACCTCTGAGACCATGCTCCCAGAATCCCTTACCTACAGATGTGTGTGCTGCACTGGATACAGATATCATATTTTATTTTGTTAATACAAAGGAGCAAGTTTTATCCCACACAGAAATTGAGTAAAAAATATAGATGGTTCCACTCACAGAGTTTCTTCTCTTAGTAGCATCTTAATCAGTGTGTTCCAGTGTTATAAGTGATATTTCCATAGTGATGTATTAAACGAAGGGCATGCATTCCAGTTTCTTTCTTGAAAGATTCATTCTGTTGCAGGTGTGCTAGTAAGAGTTTAGAAAACAATTCATGCTATGCATCTGTCGTTCTGTAAAGCACTTTCTCTAAGAAGGCCTAGTCCAGTCTCCACTAGAAAATAATAAGAAAAAAATAGAAAAAGAAGATTGGTCTGTTGCATGCAGCTTGCCCTCATCTGTTTCTAAGACCGACATCTCAAGAAAAGGACTTGTTGAGCTCTTGGGGAGGGGATTCTAGGGAACACTAATGAAGCATCGTTGTGGTTTCACATGGTAATACCTTGTAACATCTCTTAAAATAGGCAGGTGATACCAAAGTTCAGTGAAATAAATTCAAGGGTAGTTGAGGACACACAGAGGGGCAACCAAACACCACAGGACAGATTTGCAGCTGTCCAATTTGGTGAAGAATTCATTGTAACTGAAACACACTCTAGACAGCCCTGCCTGACTTCACAGATACCAAGAACCAACATTAATGTCTTGTGAATCTGAGTGCTCCTTACATATCTGTCAATTACAAGCTTCCCATCTTTTGCCAAGGTGCATTAGAAACAACAGCAGATTTTTGCAGGTTGTTATTGCCCCTTTGTGTGTTTATGTAGAACTCTGTAATTTCATTTCTTAAAACTGGACTGTCTTATTCCTACCACCTGATTTCTTTTTAAAATGATGGTATCCCTTGCTTTTGAAATTCTATTAGAGCATTACTCTCTAGACACAAAGCAAAAGTAACAGAACTTGCTGACAACTTTCATATTCTGACCAAAGTGCAGTTTAGCACCAAACAGCCGGAACAATATGTAATAGTCTTCTAACTCTGCTGTAACGAGTGGGCAACAGTCTACAAGCACAGGAATTCATTAGTTTAGAGAACTTAAGGTCATGGTTTCTAAAGGGCTCATGGAACCATCAGTAGTCTACTGGAGGCTGTCCCCTTTTGGCCTCTAGAGGGCACCAGTTCCCTTGCCTTGGGCTCATAGACCACCACTGGGAAAGTATCTTAGCTGTCCATTCTTTTTCTGACTCTTGCTCCCACCACCATCCCCCAAGTCCTTAGGACCCTTGTGATGCCATTATCCCAGCCACAGAAAACACAAGATGATCTCTCTCAAGACCTCAACACTGTAGAAGCAAATAAGGGAAGACCAGGGCTTCAAGCTCAGCCTAGGCTTACAGTGAGTTTGAGGTCAGCCTGACTTGCATGAGACCTGCCTACCAACACACAAACAAGCAGATAAACAAGTAAATAAATGAATCAAAATTAAATTAACAATATATAGAGGAAAGAACTATCATGAAAATTGACACCAACAAAGTCAGCTTTGACATGTGCAGGCTCTTTGGGACGTGGCCCTTCATATCACTAGTGTACTTGAAATAAATTATCTAATTTTTCACTTTTCCCCTAAACAGTAATCATTTATCAGTTCAAAGGAAAAATTAATACTGGGGCTGGAGAGATGGTTCTGTGGTTATGAGTATCTACTCTTCCAGAGGCCCTGAGTTCAATTCCCAGCAACCATATAGCCATTTATAAGTCTAGCTACAGAGAATCCCAGGCCACCTTTGTCCTACATGGGCTCCACACCTGCGTGTCCAATTGATGTCCGAGCATTCAAAACACATACACATAAAAGAAAAGAAAATCATAAAAAGTTAAATTTAAGTGGAAAAATTACTATCCAGAACTTCTTCCCTGCAAGAAGAAAAGCTAATCAAGAGGAGCAGCTCTAACTCCTGCTCAAAGGCTACATCAGATAGCAATATAATAAAACTTGCTCTTCTTTTTGTTTTTGTTCTCACTGGTTAATTCATGTTAGTAAAATTGTTGTAAACAAACAAACAAAAATCTCAGTGTCTCCCCAAGTAATGTACAAGCAAAGCAGAACTAACAGAAAAGTCTATTTCTTTTTATAAAATGGATGTGACATGACACAAACCCAGCCACCAAGTGCATACACACACACACACACACACACACACACACACACACACACACACGGGGAGAGAGAGAGAGAGAGAGAGAGAGAGAGAGAGAGAGAGAGAGAGAGAGAGAGAGAGTCAGGTCTTTATCCCTAACCCAAAGGAGAGCTTAGCTGCTCCTTGTTGTCTGAGGTTCAACCTCAAACTCTACACCTAGACGATACCTTGGGAAACCTGGGGTGTAGAAAGGAGAGCAAAGGGATTGAGTGGGAAGAAGGCACATGAGGAGAAGCAGATACTGGCCATTAACCTGTGTGCATGAAAGACTGAATTCTCCAAAGAGAGGGGAGCAAGGACAAACAAAGTCAAGATAATGCTGGAACCTTTCCCCCAGTAGCTAAAACCAGACCAAGAGTTCTCATGAAGACAGTGTGAGTGCTGAGCTGAGATTTCCAGTGTTGAGCAATGAAAGAACCCAAGCAAAACCACTGAACTAGACAATTCTGTAGGTTTTTTAAAAAAGTTTCTTGGGGGAACAAACTGCAGAGCTGTTTCTGTGGGAGAGGGGAACGGCAGCTTGCAAATCAAACAGATCTTACATGGTAGTCAGGAGGATAGGGTCTTTGAGCTGACTCGGACTGTTGGGGTTAATCCAGAGCTAGGTGGACTTTGCCCGGTGTAGGTGATCATGAGGTGTGGAGAAAGAAAGTGGTGGATTTCCTGGCAAACAAACCCACATCTTGAGGTTTCTGAGGAGTGCTGAGTTAGGTTTCTGTTTGACTGGTATGAATCCTGCCATAACATTTTGCTTCACTTTGGGCCCAAAGTGACCTAGACAGTTGGCCTTGGACTGAAATTTCTGAAATTGTGAGTGAAAACAAACCTTTGCTCTTCCGAGTTGTTTCTTAGGCATATTGTGGCAGTCACAAAAAAAGCTGAGTATCCTGCGGGTTTGGTGGGCTGTAATCGACGCGCCAGCAGGTGGGGCTGTCTGGCTATTCTCAACACGCCAGCAGATAGGGTTGTCTGGCTTCTGGAGGCTCTACAGAAGACCTTGGTCTTCCTTTCTCTATCTCCCTCTCTCCCGTGTTTTTCAATCTCTGTTCTGTTCTTTTTGTTGTTGTTGTTGTTTTCTTCTTTTTTTGTGGTTACATTCTAGATTGAGTCTCACTATGCAGCTCTGGCTGGCCCAGACCAGTCCTTCCTTTTGAGAGCTGGCATAACAGGTACACATCATCACATCAGGCTTGACTTTTGTTTCTTTCCCCTTGGGGCTTTGAGAGAATAGTCACATATACTCCTTAGCTTTGGCCTCTCCTCCATCTTCAAAGCCATCAGTGCTGGAGTTCTCTGAGCCTTTCTTTAATAATTCTATGTTCCTTGACTCTCCTCCTTCTTTTGGGGACTGTAGTGGCTATATTAGGAAATAGACTCATCTGATTAATCTTAATTCCATCCTTAATTCATAGCCATATAATCTAACGTATTTGTATGTCCTGGGTTAAGAATGCGGCATCTAAGGGCAGCATTATTATGGCTACTTTTTTAAACACCAACATTGTTTACATCTTTTTTCTTTATTTCCTTCCTACCTTCCTTCCTCTCTCCCTCCCCACTCCTATTGATGTTTCAGGGATGAACTTTGAGGTTTCCAGGAAACAGACTTTTCATACTATGTATTTTCTCTATATCATACTATGTATTGATATAGTCATTATCAATATGCTGATATGCTGTGAAGACAACTGGCTTCTTGTATTGGTGAAGCCCTTGGAAGAGCCAAAGCTCAAGATGCCACACCCATTTCAGGGAGCCAACTTCAGCTTGGTAGTTCAATAGACCACCCAGGTCTCCCTTACAGGTGGAGATGACACCATAATCCCCAGTGCACACACCATTGTTTTCCTGACCCTGATGAGCTATGGCTCCAACCTGGACCATGTAGCATGGTCACTATGGGTTGCAGGTGGTGCAGCACTTCAGCAATGGGACCATTGGTCCAGAGGCAGCCAGGCCAGTGACATAGTAGGTGTGGTCTGTGAGACAGCAGGTCTTGATGGTGTCACTCAGACCCGCATGCTCTGGCAGCTTAATGACAGCAGTGTTGCTGTATATCAGGAGGAGCTTCCATTTCTCATGAACATAAATGTCCATCCCACATACATGGTGTCTTTTTAGTCCTCCACCACCATGAGGCTGTGCTTCCCCAGACAAACATGGTGGTCAAGGATTACTGGTTTCTCCTGACTATTTTTCTCAATTTGAATATTCATTTATCTAAATACTTTAGTTACTGGAACAAATTGGCGATTAATAAATTCTTTTTTATTTTTTAATTCTTACTAAAAATTTTACGTGTGTGTGTGTGTGTGTGTGTGTGTGTGTGTGTGTGTGTGTGGTGGTATCCGTGCATAGAAATCAGAAGACAACTTGTGGGAGTTGATTGTTCTCTACTTCCAATAAGTGAGTTAGTTCTAAGCATAGAACTCAGGTCATCAGGCTTGGAGGAAAGCATCCTTACGCCTCGAGTCTTCTTGCCAGTTCATGAATTTTTTTTTTTGAAAATGTGAGTTCTGTGTATCCTTTCATTACTTATAGTACAAAGTCTCCTCTCATAATGAGTACTTTGTCATGTTGCATTGGCTCTCCTGAAACATAATCCACTGATTATGTTACATGACTGGAAAACTAACCATCATGTAAGGGTAAATAAAAGGGAGATCATTTATAATATTATAATAAAATCAGTTCCGCTATGCAATTGTTCAAGCATTATGATGTCTGAAGACATACTGATGGAATAGGTGTCTTCTCAGTACACAGAGATCTACTGTCCTTGTCATAGCTATTGACACTAGCTAATGCAGTGAGCTCTACTCATAATGCAAGCTTGTTAGTATCTAATTGTGTCTTGAACAACTCTCAGGGATGTTGCAAACAATGTGAAGTTTAGCTTTCTCTGTAGTTTATTTACATTATGGGTGCATTCCTAGAAATGTCAGTAATATTCAAGGTATAAGTTCAGGCTTTGGGGGCTTGGTCATGTTACCCAGTGTTAGAATGTTTTTCTAGCATGCATGAAGTCCTGGGCTTGAGCTTTATCATCAACAACAAAAATAATGTGTTAATATGCAATGTGGAATCATGAGCACTGTTTTTACTTATATGAAAACTGGGATGATATACAGAGGACATGGATTGGCTCTCCACTTCAATGACCTCATTGCAGTGTGCAACCCATGAAGTCTTGTGATGCCTGCCAATCATTATACTCATAATGTACTCAAAAGGAATACTTATGAATATTGCAGACTCTTTCTGGAAATGACTTAATCCCCGTTGAGAATTACTGATCATTGAGATCAGGGTTGTCACTGGGAGAGAAGACAATAAACTTGACAATTGTTCAATGCTGCTCAACTCTTCTAAATATTTAATCTGTTTAAACTCAATGAAATTTTTAATAAACCTACAATGTATGATCTATTGTTAGCCCCAGTTTTGAAATAGGGTAGGGATTAAAGCTTATCAAAATTAAGTAATTTACCTTAAAAAAAACAAAAAACAAATATAATAAAAACCATGACTAAATAAATAAATAAAGACAAAGGAATTTAAATCTAAGCAATTTTGTGCCAAGCTTTGGTGAGTAACCACAAAACCTCACTTTTTATGTTAATAGATGTTCAGTCCTGAATCAATTGTCTTCAGATACATCATGATCCTGTTACCATTACTGATCATGATCTATTGACTCCCTCTCCAGTTGCCTGGCTCAACACACACACACACACACACACACACACACACACACACACACACACACACTACTCCCATTATTTTCCAACCTCCAGCTCTATGGAAGAAATGATGATATCATAGCTGCTTCAGATCTGTGAATGATTGCAATAAAGACTGGTGAGAAAGAGTCAGGGGCATCCATTAGAAAGACTGTGTGTGTACGTTTGTGTGTGTGTGTGTGTGTGTGTGTGTGTGTGTGTCTATGTGTGTGTGTGTGTCTGATGTATTTTCACCAAGGATGTGGTAACATGGCTACAATTGTTTGGTAACTATATACAGTTGTGAATAAATTCTAAACGTTGAAATTGGCCCTGGAAAATGACTGTAGAGGTTTCTACATTTTCATTTCAGCATTTCCTTCTCAAATGAATGAACAATTCAATTTTTTGTTATTGCAAATGGAGCTGCCTGTTTGGCTTCCTACCCCAGGCTGTGGCCTCCTCCGTCCCTCTATTTAGTAATTCTCAGGCTTGTGTGGCAACTGATAGCAGTCTGTACCCTCTCTCTGAAGAGAAGCATGAAATGAAAGTCTCCTACATTGAGCTGTATACCACAATCGCTTTTCCATCCCAGTTTTCATGTTTTATTATTATTGTGTATGTATGTACAGTGATGTATGTTTGTGGGTGTTCATACCATGATGTGCATATGGAGGTCAGAGGCCAACTTCGTGGAGTCAGTTCTCTCTTCCCACCTTTATGTGGGTTTCAGGGATTGAAGTAAGGTTGGTAGGCTTCCATGGCCAGTGTCTTTACCTGCTGAAACATCTCACTAGTCCCAGAATCACTTTTGTAAAGAAACTCTAACCGTTCTGGAAAACAGCTAAGTAAAAAAGGGATTTGTCTGACTTTGCCCTATAGGACTCCATGTTTGTACACAGCAGTGCTTTACTTAGCAAGCACATTGTCCTTCCCCATATATCATATTTCAGATGAAACAGGTCATATTCAGGTGGGATGGCTGTGGACACTCACCCAGGTGCAAATTCCTTAAACTCAGATGAACAAAGAGCCCTTGATCCAAAGCTGAAGTGTGTGGCAGGATATCCCAGGACCATTAATGGAATCCAGAGAGCCAGTTCATACACCAGAAATTGATTTTTATCACACTGCCAGAGGTCCCTCAGATCCAGCTATACAACTGGCTCTTGTATGCAGAGGGTGTAGTCCGGTCCCGTATAGGTGCCACAGATGTAGGTCTAAGTACCTGAGTTCCTATTAGCTTGGTTCAATGTTTCTGTAGATTTCCCCATCATGATCTTGATCCCCCTTGCTAATATAATCCCTCTTCCCTGTTTTTGACTAGAGTCCTGGAGCTCAGCCTGGTGCTTGGATGTGGATCTCTGCATCTGTATTAATCAGTTATTGGATAAAGGCTCTACAATGACAGTTAGGGTATTTACCAATATGATTACCAGAGTAGGCCAGTACAGGCAGCCTCACCACTACTGCATGTAGTCTAATCTTGGGTCATCCTTGTGGGTTTTTGGGAATTTTCCTAGCACCAGGTTTCTCCTTACCCCATAATGTCTTCCTCTATCAAGATATCTCTTTCATTGTTCTCCTACTCTGTCCCTCCTCCAGCTCAACCATCCCATTTCCTCATGTTCTCATCCCCCATCCCCTACCCTCCATTGCCCCCAACTCATCCCCATTCTACTAATCGGGTTCTTCTTTGTTTCCCCTTCCCAAGGTGTTTCATACATCCTTCTTAGGTTCTTCCTTGTTTCCTAGCTTTTCTGGAGGTGTGTGTAGTAGTCTGATTATGCTTTGCTTTACCTCTGGTATCCATTTATGAGTGAGTATTTACCAAGTTTCTGAGTCGGGTCACCTCAGTCAGAATGATATTTTCTAGTTCCATCCATTTGCCTGAAAGTTTCATGGTGTCATTTTTTTACAGCTGAGTAATACTCCATTGTGTATATGTACTACATTTTCTTTGTCTTTTCTTTGGTTGAGAGGGATCTAAGTTGCTTCCAGGTTCTGGCTATTATAAATAATGCTGCTATGAACATAGTTGAGCAAGTGTTCTTGTGATATAATTGATGCCTAAGAGTGGCATCAAAGGGTCTTGAGGTAGATGGATTCACATTTTTTTTTTAAGAAACAGCCATATTGATTTCCAAAGTGCCTGTACAAGTTTGCACTCTCACCAGCAGTGGAATAGTGTTCTCCTTGTTCCACATCTTCTACAAAATAAGCTGTCATCCATGTTTTTGATCTTAGCCATTCTGACAGTTGTAAAATTGTCTTAGAGTCATTTTGTTTTGCATTTCTCTGATGACTAAGGATATTGAGCAATTCCTTAAATGTCTATCAGCAATTTGGGATTCTTCTATTGAGAATTCTCTGTTTAGCTCTGTAGCTCATTTTTAATTGTATTGTTTGGTATTTTGCTGCCTAGTTTCTTGAGTTCTTTATATATTTTGGAGATCAGCCCTCTGTCAGATATGGGGTCATGGAAGATTTTTACCCATTCTGTAGGCTATCACTTTGTCTTATTTACTGTGTCTTTGCTTTATAGAAGCTTCTCATTTTCAAGATGTCCCATTTATTGATTATTGCTCTCAGTGTCTGTGCTCCTGGTGTTATATTTAGGAAGTGGTCTCCTGCCCAATGCTTTCTAGAGTACTTCCTACTTTCTCCTCTAACAGGTTCAGTGTAGCTGAATTTATGTTGAGGTCTTCCATCTACTCGGATTTGAGTTTTGTTCATGTTGGTATATATGAATCTATTTGCAATGTTCAACATGTTGATATCCAGTTATGCCAGCACCATTTGTTGAAGACGCTGTCTCTTTTACATTATACAGTTTTGGCTTCTTTGTCAAAAAACAGATGTTCATACGTGTGTGGATTAATGTCAGGGTCTTCACTTCGATTCTATTAGTCCACATGTGGGTTTTTATGCAAATACCAAACTGTTTTTATTACTATAGTTCTATAGTAGAGCTTGTGGTCAGGGATCATGATACCTCCAGAGGTTTCTTTATTGTCAAAGATTGTTTTAGATATCCTAGATTTACTGTTTTTCCATATCAAATTCAGTATTGTTTTGGGGGGTTCTGTGAAGAATTGACTTGGTATTTTGATGAGGATTGCATGATTTGTAGACTGCTTTTGATAAGATTACCATTTTTACTATGTTGATTCTACCTATCCATGAACATGGGAGATCTTTCCATTTTCTGATATCTTCTTCAATTTGTTTCTTCAAGGACTTCAAGTTCTTGTCATATAGGTCTATCACTTGTTTGGTTAAAGTTACCCCAAGGTATTTTATATTATTTGTGGCTATAGCAAAGAGTGATGTTTCTCTGATTTCTTTCTCAACCCATTTTTCATTTGTGTATAGGAGGGCTACTGATTGTTTTAATAGTATTCTTATTTTATAATTAACTTAATTTCACCTATCAGCCATGGATTCCCATGTCCTCCCTCTGCCCACCCTCCAGCCCTCCCACCCAATCCACTGTAGTGGGTAGCCATTCCAGCTTTGATCTGGAAGTTCCATCCCCCATTGAGACTTCGGCGACTGTCACGCCTACAAGGCGGGGCCAAGGGAGGCGCCTGGGGACCCGAGATCTGGATCGGTGGGCGCTCTTGCTGTTCCGGGACCCTGGATAGTGGAGGTGGACCAAGCAGAGCTCCAGTGAACACTGCTGGACTGTGATACACCTTCCCCAGACCCCGCGACCTACCTATCCCTTAATTTGTAAGTTACGCCATTAAATAAATCTCCTTTTAACTACGTGGAGTGGCCTTAATAATTTCACCAATAATCCACCCCACTCCTACCTCCTCCAAGAGAAGGTCTCCCCTGGGAAGTCAGCCCAGCCTAGCAGACTCAGCCAAGCAGGTCAGGGCCCCTCTTCCCTACACCAAGGCTGAGCAAAGTGTCTCAGCATAGGCTCCAGCCTCCAAAAAGTTGGCCCATGCACCAAGGACAGGTCCTGGCTCCACTGCTTGGGGGCCTCCCAAACAGTCCAAGCTAATCAACTGTCTCACTTATCCAGAGGGCCTGGTCCAGTTCCATGGAGGTTCCTCCTCCACCATTGGTTCACAGTTCATGCACTTCCACTAGTTTGAATATTTGTCCCTGTGCTTCCTCCAACCATGGTCTCAACGTCTTTTGCTCATATAATCCCTCCCTCCTCTCTCTCGCTGATTGGACTCCCAGAGCTCCACCTGGGGCTTGGCCATGGGTCTTTGCAACTGCTTCCATCCGTCACTGGATGAGAGTTCTATCATGACAGCCCTGGTGTTTGGCCATCCTATCACCAGAGCAGGTCAGCTCAGGCATCTCTTGACCATTGCCAACAGTCTACAGTGGAAGTATCTCTGGATTTCTTGAGACCTCTCTAGCACTCTGCTTCTTCCTATTCCCCTGGGATCTTCTTTCATCATGGTATATCCCTCTCCATTCTCCCATATTGCTCCTGATCCAGCTGGGACCTCCCTCTCCCCTAAGCTCTCTTTCCCCTGACCCTTACCCCCCATTACCTCCACTCCAACCCCAGTTTGCTCATGTAGATCTCATCATCTAGTTCTCTGTCATTGGGCAATCCCTGTGTCTTTCTTAGGGTCTTTTTTACTAGGTAGCCTCCCTGGAGTTGTGAGATGCAGTCTGGTTATCCTTTGCTTTACATCTAGTATCCACTTATGAGTGAGTACATGACATGTTTGTCTATTTGAGTCCGGATCACCTAACTCAGGATAATTTTTTCTAGTTCCATCCATTTGCCTGCAAATGTCATGATGTCATTGTTTTTCTCTGCTGAGTAGTACTCCATTGGGTATATTTACCACATTTTGTTTATCCATTCTTCAGTTGAAGGGCATGATTTTTTAAAATTAATCTTGCATCCTGCTACATTACTGAAGGTGTTTACTAGTTGTAGGAGTTCCCTGGTAGAATTTTTGGGGCCACTTATATATACTATCATATCATCTGTAAATGGCTAAAGTTTGCCATCTTCCTTTTCAATTTGTATTCCCTTGATCTCCTTTCGTTGTCTTATTGCCCTAGCTAGAACTTCAAGTACTATATTGAATAAATATGGGGAGAGTCCACAGCCTTGTATTGTTCCAGATTTTAGTGGAATCGCTTTGAATTTCTCTCCATTTAATCTGATGTTGGCAGTAGGCCTGCTGTAAAATGCTTTTATTATGGTTAGGTATGTTCCTTGCATTCCTGATCTCTCTAGGATCTTTATCATGAAGAGGTGTTGGATTTTGTCAAAGGTTTTTTCAGCATCTAATGAGATGTGGGATTTTTTCTTTCAGATTGTTTATATGATGGATTACATTGACAGATTTTTGTATCTTGCATCTCTCAGATGAAGCCTACTTGATCATGATGGATGATTCTTTTATGTGTTCTTGGATTCAGTTTGCTAGTATTTTATTGAGTATTTTTTGCATCAATGTTCATGAGTGAGATTGGTCTGTATTTCTCTTTCTTTGTGGCATCTTTTGTGTTTTGGATATCAGGGTAACTGTAGCCTCACTGAAAGAGTTTGACAATGTTCCTTCTGTTTGTATTGTGTGGAACAATTTGAGGAGTATTGATATTAGCTCTTCTTTGACATTCTGGTAGAATTCTGCACTGAAACCATCTGACACATAGCT
>NC_081421.1:67571163-67593663 GCF_949786415.1 Peromyscus eremicus
GGAGAGTTCCCCTTGTTCCACGTCCTCTCTAGGATAAGCTGTTTCAGTGTTTTTGATCTTAGCCATTCTGACAGGTGTAAAATGGTATCTCAGAGTCATTTTGATTTGCATTTCGCTGATGATTAGGGATGTTGAGAAATTCCTTAAATGTCTTTAAGCCATTTGAGTTTCCTCTGTTGAGAATTCTCAGTGTAGCTCTACAGCCCATTTCTTATTTGGACGGTTGGGCATTTTGATGTCTAATTTCTTAAGTTCCTTATATATTCTGGATATCAGCCCTCTGTCAGATGTTGGGTTAGTGAACATCTTTTCCCATTGTGTAGGCTGTGGCTTTGTCATGTTGACTGTGTCCTTTGCTCTACAAAAGCTTCTCAGTTTCAAAAGGTCCCATTGATTGATTGTTTCTCTAGGTGTCTCTGCTACTGGTGTTATATTTAAGAAGTGATCTCCTGTGCCAATGCATTCAAGACTACTTCCTACTTTCTCTTCTATCAGGTTCAGAGTAGCTGGATTTATGTTGAGGTCTTTGATCCACTTGAACTTAAGTTTTGTGCACTGTGACAGATATGGATCTATTTGAAGCCGTTTACATGTTGACATCCAGTTATGCCAGCACTATTTGTTAAAGATGCTTTCTTTTTTCCATTGTACAGTTTTGGCTACTTTGTCAAAAATTATGTGTTCATAGATGTGCAGATTATTCTCAGAGTCTTCAATTCGATTCCATTGTTTCACATGTCTGTTTTTATGCTAGTACCAAGCTGTTTTTATTATTGTAGCTCTAAACAAGAGCTTGAGTTCAGGGATCGTGATGCCTCCCGAGGTTTTTTTATTGTACAGGATTCTTTTGGATATCCTGGGTTTTTTGTTTTTCCTTATGAAGATGAGTATTGTTCTTTGATGGGGATTGCATTGAATCTGTAGATTGCTTTTGGTAAGATTGCCATTTTTACTATGTTAATCCTGCCTACCCATGAGCATGGGAGCTCTTTCCATTTTCTGACATCTTCTTCAATTTCTTTTTTCAGAGAATTGAATTTCTTGCCATATAGGTCCTTCACTTGCTTAGTTAGAGTTACCCCAAGGTATTGTTTCTTGTGTTTCTATTGTGTGGAACACTTTAAAGATTATTAGCATTAACTCCTCTTTGAAGATCTGATAGAATTCTGCACTGAAATCATCTTGTCCTGAGCTTTTTTTGGTTGCAAGAGTTTTAATGAATGATACTATTTCCTTCGGGGTTAATGGACCATTTAAATAGTTTATCTCATCTTGATTTAACTTAGGTATGTGGTACCTATCCAGAAAATTATCCATTTTTTAGATTTTCCAGTTTTGTGGAATAGAGGTTTTTTAAGTGTTACCTGATGATTTTCTGGATTTCCTCAGTGTTATTTTTTTAACGTCACCTTTTCATTTCTCATTTCTTTAATTTGGATGCTCTCTCTCTATCTTTTGGTTAGTTTGGATGAGTGCTTGTTTATCTTGTTGATTTTCTCAAAGAACCAACTCTTTGTTTCATTTTTTTTTGTATTGTTTTCTTTGTTTCTATTATATTGATTTCAGCTCTCAATTTGATTATTTCCTGGCATCTATTCCACCTGGGTGAGTTTGCTTCTTCTTGTTCTAGAGTGTTCAGGTGTGCTGTTAAGTCACTAGTGTGTGATTTCTCCAATTTCTTTATGTGGGCATTTAGTGCCCTGAATTTTTCTTTTAGCACTGCTTTCATAGCATCCCATAAGTTTGGGCATGTGGTATACTCATTTTCATTGATCTCTAGGAAGTCTCTTATTTCTTTCTTTATTTCTTCCTTAACCCATTGGTGATTTAGTTGAGCATTTTTCAGTTTCCATGAGATTTTAGGCTTTCTGCAGATTTTGTTGTTGTTGAATTCTAACTTTAAACCATGGTGCTCTTTCAGAAAGCAGGAGGTTATTCCACTTGTTTTGTATCTGTTGAGATTTGCTTTTGGCCAAGTATGTGGTCAATTTTAGAGAAGGTTCCATGGGGTGCTGAGAAGAAGGTATATTCTTTTTTGTTAGGATAGAATGTTCTGTAGATATCAATTAAGTCCATTTGTGTCATAACATCAGTTAAGTCCTTTATTTCTCTGTTTAGTTTCAATTTTGTAGATCTGCCCAGTGGTGAAAGTTGGGTGTTGAAGTCTCCCACTATTAATGTTTGGGGTTTTATATGTGGTTTAAGCTTTAGCAATGTTTCTTTTACATATGTGGGTGCCCTTGTGTTTGGGGCATAAGTGTTCAGAATTGAAACTTCATCTTGGTGGATCTTTCCTGTGATGAGTATGTAATGCCCTTCTGGATCTCTTTTGATTGATTTTAGTTTGAATCTATTTTGCTGGATATTAGGGTTGGCTACACCCACTTGCTTCTTAAGACCGTTTGATTGGAAAATCTTTTCCCAGCCTTTTATTCTTAGTTAGTGTCTATCTTTGAATTTGAGATGTGTTTCTTGTATGCAGCAGAAAGAAGGGTCCTACTTTTGTATCCATTCTGTTAGCCTGTGTCTTTTTATAGGTGAATTAAGTCCATTGATATTAAGGGATATTAATGACCAGTGATTGTACATTCCTATTATCTTTTGGTGGTAGTATGTGTGTACTTCTCCTCTTTGGGGTTTACTGCTGTGGTGTTATCTATTGCATTTGGTTATTTAATTGCTCTGAGAAGTGGTTTCTTCTACAATGGCAGGAAAGTTCTGAACTGAATTTGCCATGGGGCCTGCATGAGGCCTCCCAGTGAGTTTTTCAGTAGCAGAGGCAAAGGATTACCTCCTCTGACCCTTGCTGATCTACATTCCTTAGTCCCGAGTTTACCCTTACTATACCTTATGCATAATTCAGAAGGTATGGGCAGTCTCTTGACATTGTTCCTTGAAAACATTGTTTCTAGGAATGCCTTGTTTATACTCTCTTTTCAAATGACCTTGTTTACCGCATTTAAAACTTCTGACATTATTACTTTTCCTCAAAGCTTTTGACATCACCCTCCTATCCACATATCATCATGTTCATGGGACTCAATATTAATTGTGTCCCTGTTCCAATCCTCTAAGCATGCTGATCTTGACTTTAATAGCCTAATTATTCTTTTGCATGCTGCATTCATGTTCTCAAAAGCCAAACATTCAATTATTATCTGTCTAGCTTCTGAACTGGCATCATTTTATTACTGCTGAAGACAATCTTTGTAAGAAATCTGTGAAGGATTCTTTGGGGACTTGTATATCTTTCGTAAATGACTCAAAAAAAATTTTTTTTGCTTACTCATTTCTGCCCCATACATTCATGGCTGCCATGTGGCATAGAATTAGGGTTTGGTTATCATATAAAGATTGTCTTTGTATATCAGCATAATTGCCCTCTCCAAGAAGCTGATCCTGGGTAATTTCCACACCTGTAGCCCTGCAACATTGTTCTATTTTTTAGCCTCCTCTTTAAACCATGTTCTGCAATGTAACTGTGGACTAGCCTCTAGGACAGCTATAATTATTTCTGTCTAGTCCTGAGGGCTATATTTATTACAAGTTGACCACAAATTAAACATCTGCTTTATAAGTGGAAAATGCATGCTGTATGATACTATAGCTTCTTTAAATCTCCTTAAATCTAACATTTCCCTTGGAGTCAGGTTAGCTTTCACATGAGCTTTTGGCAGTACCTGTAACGTTGCTGAGTTTGGTTGTTTCAAAACAGGCTGTCGAGATGGGCGGTGGTGGCACACGCCTTTAATCCCAGCACTCTGGGAGGCAGAGCCAGGCAGATCTCTGTGAGTTCAAGGCCAGCCTTTACTACCAAGTGAGTTCCAGGAAAGGCACAAAACTACACAGAGAAACCCTGTCTTAAAGAACAAAAAAGAAAAAAGAAAATAGGCTGTCACTCTGTAACTGTATAATTCAATCCTGATATAATTTAACCTTTAAAGTCTAAATAAAAAGGTTCAAATCTTAATGCAAACAATATACAATAAGAATGATTATCAAGTATTGTTCAGGAAAAACAAAGAGTAATAATATAAACAAAACTGGAATTACAACCAACAAAAATAATATCAAGCAAGAAAGACATGCTAAATTTCAAGAACACGGTTAAATGCCAAATTACAGAGATTACTCCTGTCTTGAATATTCTAACTTGAGTACTAATATGTTATAGCTATGATATGAGAAGATTTTAACCATAACTGTCTAGTCTTCAACTCTATCAAAGACCAGAGAAGGAACATAATAATACCAGAGAAAACAAAAAAATGCAAGCAAGCATTTTCTGAAATTCTTGTGAAAATAGACAAAGACAGCTGGCAGCCTGGACAGTCACCTAAAGTTCCTTGACATCATTATGGCAACCAGTTTGTCTACAGACCTAGAATATCTGACAGACCATTTTCAGAAGCAGGGATTTTTAAAGACAATCTTACCCTGTCTTGGCAAAGTTCAGTAGTCACTTTTTCTTGTTTTCCTTAACTTGTCAGTGGTCTTAGTTTTTAAGATATGGAGACAGGTGAAGAGCTCATACATAATGAGTGGGAAACAGAGCCAGGAACCCCTGAATTGACTCTCTTCTTTGCTGCCTTTTATTCTGTTCAGATCCACAGTACCAGGATGACTCAGCACACTAAAGTGGTGATCTTTCCCACCCATCTCATGTAATTCTACTTGGAAACACTCTTCCAGATGCATCTAACCACTAAGATAAACAAAATCAGCAAGAATAGGTCCCAGTTATTTCCTTCTTGGCCTGTTGGATTAAGGACATCAGGAGCTCAAAGTGGCTTGGGAGAAATCTGAGCTTCCAGGTCAATGAACTGTTTGTTCTGGCTCCAAACAGGAGCACTGCCCCCACCTGACCACTCACACTGGAATCAAAACTTCCAGGCCAGAAAAATTTAAAATCATGGAAATAGATAACAATTTTTTTCCCAAGATGTCACTAGGGGTGATAGTGATTGATTGGTTTCTTTTCTATTTCCTTTTCTAACACCTGGTGCCTACATCCAAGTCAGGGCTTTGGAGAAAAATACTTCCTGGTAAATCCTATCCCATGTTGTCCATTCCACAGAGGAAGTAGCCCAATGTAGTCATCCTGTCATGAAGTAGTTGGGTGGCCAGGCTGAGGAAACGGTGATACCTCTGGGCAGATCTGGCATTCAGCATCAACTGTAATCAGGTTAAAAGTGAAGACAACTTTTGTGGACATTTACAGGGGACAAAATGATCTTAACATTCTTTGCTCCTTTACAGATCTCTCCAAATACTTCTTCCCCAAATGTCTTTCTAATATTTTTCTTTTTTGTGTTTTTATTTTTTCTTCTCTCATATAATCCCATCTGAACATAGTCTCCCCTCCCTCCACTCCACATATATGCACTACTCCTCTGTTTCCCTTCAGAAAAGCACAGGTCTCCAGGGCATATCAAATGAACACAAGATAACAAAATGTAATAATAGTAGGCACAAACCCTCTTATCAGGGCTGGAGGAGCAACCCAGAAGGAACAAAAGGTTCCAAGATCAGACAAATAGTTCTGAGACTCCCCATACTCCTGCTGCTAGGACTCCCACAAAACCCATGAGCTAAACAAGCACAGTGTGTACACAGAGGACTTAGTACAGACCCATGCATGCTCTGTGATTGCCTCTTCAGTCTCTTTGAACCTCCATGGACCCTGTTTAGTTGAATCTCTGTGCTCCTTTTATGTGATATCTTTGATTCACCCTACAGTCATGCCTTTTCTTTCTTGAGGTTCCCTGAGCTCTATCTAATCTTTGGCTGTGGACCTCAGTATCTGCTCTTATCAGATGCTGGAGAAAGCCTAACTGATGTTGATTGGGCTAGGTATCAAACTATGAGTATAACAGAATTTCATTAGGGATAATTTCACTGAATTTTGTGTGTGTGTAGGAGTAAGGACTCAGCACAAACTTCCACAGCTGAGCAGAGCTGGATAGACTAAAATAGGATTCTTCAAACAGAAACACCACCAGAATCCACTAACTGATTTTAAAATTTTTATTCATTTGATATTTTATTTGGGTAGGTACTGTCTACAGAGATGGATGTGCCCATGGAGACAAGAGAAGGACTGAAAAAAGGGTCCTCTGCAAGAGCAACAATTGCTATTGCAACTGACTCATCTCTCCAGTCCCACACACAGAGTTTAGAGAAAAAGTCTTCATTCTCTTCTACTTCTCTTGTAAGCAAACATTCATTTTTGTTTGGTCCTTTGCTAAGCCCTTGGTCATATTTTCTTCTCAGTCCAATCCAGAAAGGTTTCTCCAAAGAAGCCCTCTTGGGATGTCCATGGGGCCAGCATCTAAATTGAATTGCAGTTTCCAATTGTTGAGACAAATTATCAAACCACAAAATATACCAGAGTCCAGTCTCTGCCTCTCTCTAACCGGCCATTCAACACATTAACAGGTGTATTAAAGCTTGAACCACAATCTGTCTTTCCCTAGTTTCACTGAAAATGCTCGAAAATCTCATAGTCTACCCAGGTGTCATTGTTAACAACACTGTCTGCTTCTTGGAGACAAGTATAGGTCATAGCTGACCAGGTTCTAGGATCGCTTCATGCGTTTGAGTGGGGGTTCCAGGAAAGTATCCTGTGCAGAAGACAGGGAGCCATATGCTTCAGCCACCAAGTGGGGGTATGAGCCCTCCATTATCTTCCAGCCTGAGGTCTCAGAGACCTCAGAAACATGAGCTGTAATGAAATCCAGTGCCAGGGTTTTCAGCTGCCATGAGCTGTGGAGGTCAGCCAGGAAGAGAGTGTGGGCAGCATTTTCCACAGAGAGCTCCCTGCAGAGGGCATCCTCACACATGACCTTCAAACGTTCCAGGCCATACTTGTCAGCAGCTGCCAGCAGAACATCTGCCATGCTGTCCAGGTCTGGTGCCTTTCCGGTGTAAATGAAGTCCATCATTGTCTTAATGACTTGCGGCTCCAGGTCATGAATCTCGACTCTGCTACTTTTGCTCTCCTTCATGTCATGTTGAAACATGGCTCTGAAAACTGGAGAGTGAGCTGCTAAGATGGCCTTGTGAGCCTGAAATTCCTGGCCAGCTACCACCAGGCAGCAGTCTGTGAAGTGGGAATTCTCCCACAGCTCTCCTAGCTCATCTGCCAATGTGCAGCTTGGAACCTGCATCCCTGCCATTGTGTTCTGTTCTGAGATGCTGAAGGAGTCCTGGACCTCGCTCACCTTGCAGAGAAAGATGAACCCATCATCTGTGAGAACCAAAGAAGCATGGGATAAGAGGAAATTTCAAAGGATGAACTTTTTGAATCCCCAGTGATAGCATGGCAAGAACCTAAAGCCCTTCTGGCTCCCCAACCTTGGATTTTCTTTCCTTCAGTGTTTAAGACTTTGCCCAAATATGACTCTTTAGACAGCTGAGTAACACTAGGTAAACTGACAGGTAATTTACACTTCCTTCATCCACTCCCTTTGGGTTTACTCTCAAACACCATTTGTCATAGGCACTTATTAAGAAAGTTGGGCTTCTAATGTGTTCCTGAATTTCCTCCAGAATACAACAAAAGTTGCTGATGGTACACCTGTAGGAGAAATTCTGGATGGTGATCTGTGTGTAATCCTAGCTCTGGGCTATCCTGTCCTCTCACATTTCTCCTGGAGGTAGTTTGAAGGTTCAACTGGATCCAAAATGAAGAACTAGCAATTGTGTTATCTCTACCCTGTGGGACACAAGAATACACATAGATTTAGATTTTTAGTTTCTGTTTCTCCTCTGTTCCTTCCTCTATGAGTGTGGAAACTGGAGTCTCTGAAATTTTCTATCCAGATTTCAATAGTAGATTCAGAGAAGACAGTCTAGGCTACTAGGAACTCTTACATCACTCCATTTTTTTTCTAGATTGAATCTTAGTTCAATAGGTAACTAGTTTTGACCATTAAATACAACTTTTGAAAAATTGGATCATTTTATACACTCATATCAAAAATGTACTTCAGTTCTCCAAAGTAACAGCATATGTATACGGAATCTCTCTGGGTATGAAGGAAGTGGATTTATTAGAATGTCTTAAGGCTGTCCCACTAATCCCACATTGGCTATTTGTGAAGAAAAAGTCCAAGAATCAGGTACTTACTCAGTCCAGGAGGTTGGAAGTGTTGGCTGGTCTTCAGTATATGCTAGAATTCCAAAGAGAAATTCTCTAACGTCAGGGAAGGAATGGACTTGTGCAAGGTGAGGGCAAGCAGGCAAAGAGAAAGAGCTTCCTTCCTCCATGTCCTTTTATATGCTTCCAGCAGAGGGTGTGGCCCAATCTAGGGTGTGTTTGCCAGACTCAAGACTGGATTAAAGGTGTGTGTCTTCAGGCCTTGAAATCAGAGTTAAATGTTTGTTTCTTTTACCTCTAAATTCATATTGGAAGTGAATCTACCTATTTCAATTTAAGAAAAAAACTTTCTCACAGGTTTGCCCTCCATGTTCAGATTTTTGTTATTCTGTGTCTAATTAAGTTGGGGACCAAGAGCAACCATCACAAGTGTATTTTGTTTATTGTGCTATATGCAGATCCTAAATACTTCTCAATTCAGTCATGTTGACTGTTTAGATTCAGCTTCTCAATATCTTGTATTTTACATTTTTAATTTGTGAGTTCTGTCCTCTTCAAACTTTGAACTTCCATGCTTATTCTGCAGGGCCTTAAAAGCAAGAGAGTATTCTGGTTTCCAGAAGAATAGATTCAACAGTTCCTGAAGTATGAGTTTTGAGACCATTCCCCTTTGAAATGGGATTTGCAAAATGCTCCCCACATCTATCATCTTTCTCCAGTTCATCATGTTTGGAGGGACTCACTAAGCCTAGAGAACAGGAAAATAACTTCAGTGATTCAATCTACTCAGCAATTCCCAGCCTAGCTCTCCTGAAAGTCTGGATACAGGATAAATCAATCAACTTTTTTTTTCTTGTTGTTGTTGTTTGTTTTTTGTTTTGTTTTTTGTTTTTGTTTTTGTTTTTGTTTTTTTTTGAGACTGGGTTTCTCTGTGTAGTTTTGGTGCCCATTCTGGATCTCGCTCTGTAGACCAGGCTGGCCTTGAACTCACAGAGATCCGCCTGGCTCTGCTTCCCAAGTGCTGGGATTAAAGGCATTTTAATTTAATTGCCACCACAGCCTGGCAATCAACTGGTTTTGACCTCTGAATTTTTGGTTCCTTAGTTAGGATCCTTTCACAGGTGGCTAACTAGTAGCCCCAGTGACTATTCTCTACGTGGGTTTAGGGTCACAGTGGCAGATACCGCTTCCCTCAAATGTGTAATTTGAAATGAATTAGGCAATTCCTGCAAGACCCCTCATTTGCAAAGCAAATGCTTTACATTGCCAGCCCAGAGCTCCCATGAATTTGCTCCTGGAGATTGAGAGCAGCTTCCCATGTGGAAACTGAGAACCACCTGGGGCTCAATTTACAGGCTCTGTTCATATAGCCTCTCATTCCAGGAATGGGGTAGGGAGAACTTTTATTTCGGGTAGGTGGTTCTCTGGGGGACTTGGCACAGCCAAAAGGATTCAGGTCCCCAACAGGAAGAGGCACAAATCTTAATCGGCAGGAGTGTCCTCATACCAGAAAAAGCCACTGGTCCTTAAAAGAACACAAAACTGACAGAAACACATAGAAAGACATAGAAACACACACAAATGCAAACACACAGGCAGAGAGAGAGAGAGAGAGAGAGAGAGAGAGAGAGAGAGAGAGAGAGAGAGAGAGAGAGAATGAGATAGTGCTTGAACTGGATTTAAGCCAATACAAAATCTATTAGCCAGCTGGCAGAACTACATGAGGTGTTCAAGATTCCAGTGCAGCAACCAGCCTGTCTCAGGGTGAGTTTTTAAGCACAAAAACCATATTCTGGATTGACAAACTTCAGTTAACAAGAACAGTTAGCCAGAAGTGGCACCACAGAAGCCAAAATGTTACTGTATTTCAAGCAAGGTTTGAAAACTTTGAGGTATTCTCAGAACTATGGACTTTGGTGATTAAGCCTTTGTTTTATTCGGGGCAGCGATTGCTGTTTTTTTACACAAGTGTTGCGTTTTACACCCTGAATGGTACTTCCATCATAGAGACAGTTGTACTTAGGTGTGGGAGCCTGCTCACGCCTGGGCCCTGTTACACAGTTGGGTCTGTGCACCATGAGCATATGGTGCCCTCAGAGGCCAGAAGAAGCTGTTGGGTCACCTGGATAACTGGAGTTACCGACTGTTGTCAACTGCCTTGAGCATACAGTGAATTGGATGCCAGTCTTCTGGAAAAGTATCTAACACCTTTTACTGCTGAACCATTTCTCCATTCTATCACAATTACTTTCTTAAAGATGACGAAAAGCTTTGAAAGACCAGTTCATTCTCTAAAGCTTTGGCATCTGAAATATTTTAGCAGGAATTCAAGTGGTAATTTGGTTCATGCATTTTTCTTTTTTCTTTTTTTTTTTTTTTTTACACGAGACAGGGTTTCTCTGTGTAGCTTTGCGCCTTTCCTGGAACTCACTTGGAAGCCCAGGCTGGCCTTGAACTCACAGAGATCCGCCTGGCTCTGCCTCCCAAGTGCTGGAACTAATGGCGTGCGCCACTACCACCTGGCTTTCCTTGTTTCTTTAATTCTTTCTTTTTGACAACTTGTCACTCTCTTAGAAGGTGCTCTATGGACCAAGTTAACTCAGACTCCCAGAGCTGAGTCAGCCTCTGCCTTTAGACTACTGTGATCAAAGCCATAGACTACGACATCAGGCCTGGTTCATGAATTTCTTTTTAATCACAGTAACCACATTATTAGTCTTATAAATGATATTGAAAGTTTGTCTTTAACATTAATTTAAATAAAAGACTTTATTATTATTATTACTAGTGTTATTATAATGTTGTTGTTATTATTATTATTAAGTTGTGATATGATCTCACTAGGTAGTTTTTTTCAAGCATAGAATTATTGATGTAGAGCAGGTTGGCCCCCAAGTCTTATACTCTGGGAATGCTGAGATTAGAGACATGAACCCTCATGCCCTAATACAACAAAGCATGAGTAACATTCACCTCAGAATCTCAGTGTTATTTATTACAAGGTGCAATATTAAGCTGCACTGTTTACTATGTGAGAAAAGCCACAAGGTATGACAAAACCCAATATAAGAGTTTATTAAGGGAAGGGTATAAGAAAGATGTGCATAGGCCTATGGAATGACCGTGTAGGAAGAGGGGAGGAATAAATTGAACCCACTTTTATAGGTCCCTCCCGCCCGCATATGTGCATACGGGCTTAAGTAGCTATGCCATGCATGTGCATAGATTACATGTTCATGCAAATTACATGATCACACAGTGCATGGATTACATATTATGTAAGGCCCTGGGATGACTAAGCATCTTGCCAGGTGCATGTGGTCATGTAGCTAGGGGAGTGGCTAGGCAGTCTAACATTGCAGACTCTTTGTTTTTTTATAAAAAAAAAATGGTGGGTAAATGGGAATGGGGGCGTTGTGTCTCCCGAAACTGCTTCCAATTGACTTGGTTGGCATCAGTTAACTTTTGGGGGTAAGGAAGAGGGCTTTCGGGGTAGCCAGATGTCCTGAGGTAGTGGATTATCCTCTGCTGCTTTGGGAAAAGTTCATTGCCTTCTACTGCTTCAAGTTCTGTGACTGTTTGGGTTTGACAAGGTGCTGGCAAGGCAGAAGAGGAAGTTTAGAATTTTTTTTAACCTTGGTTGGGGTCCTATGGGGTCCCAGGGTGAGGGAGGAGGGTCTAAGGATCAGAAAAGTTTGAATTATACTTATCTGAAGTGGATCTGACTTGTCCAGGTGGATTCAAGCTGGCTCTGGAGCTTGAAAAAAATTTTAAGCATATTAAGAAGCAGCCACAGGGAATTTAAAATCTTGAGCTGGTAGTCATGATATTATAATGTTTAGTACTCTGCTATCAGAATTTTATTGGTTCATGTGGGGGGGGGGGAGCTGGAACATGCTTTTTTCTGAGAAGGTCAAAAATGCCAGACTTAAGTCCCCTAAGGCTCTGGAGTGAGAGAGGGTACTGAGCTTGGGTAACTTACCTGGTAGGGGCCTGCAACTAGATAATACAGTAGGGTTCTGAGTGTCCCAGACTTTGGGGTCCACCTGAGAGGCTGGCAAGGGAAATGAAATGTTAGAGCTAGTAGGATGGGTGGCTAGTAGGAGGAGGAGAGGAGCTTCTGACAAGTCTGAGGTAAGTCAAATTGGAGGAGCAAACAAAATAAAAGGTCCTACCTTAGCTAGAAAATCTCTTCCCGTTAGGGGCACAGGGCAGATTAGAACAACTAAAAATGTGTGGGTGAAAGGGATACCCCTGAAAACACAACTAAATGGTAGGGTCTGGTTAGGTAGGTAAGGCTATCTTCCTACCTTGACATAGGGAGACGAGGAGAGTTGGGACCCCAAAAATCCCTTAGGATTGAGTGAGTGGCTCCAGTGCCAAAAGGAAGGAAATGGATCACCCCGATACCGTAATGGCTACCCTAGGTTCCCTGTGAGAGATGGCTGTGGTTGGGCAGGGAACAGGGCACCTTCAGTCCTTGCAAATGGCCAAACCTAGGAGATGGGCTGGCAGGTGGTCTCTGTTTGATGTCCCTATGCCACGAGGTGTACACGGGCAGTCAGTTGACCAGTGTCCCTCATGGGGGCACTTTGGACAAGGTGGCCCGCATGGGGCACGGCAGGCATGAGCCCAGTGGCTTTCTCTACCACACTTAATACAGGGACCCGGAGGCCTTCAGGCAGCTGGTTAGAAAGCTTCTGTCAGCATTTGGCAGTCACGTCTATGGGCTTTTTCATCTCTCCCATGGTACACCTTAAATGCTACCACTAAGACTTCTGCGTGTGGGGTCAGAGGCCCTCTCTCCAGATGCTTAAGTTAGCCCTGATGTCAGGGAAGCTCTGGGAGACAAAGTGGGTCATAAGGAGCTGTCTGCCCTCTCGACTCTCAGGATTAAGACTCGTATATGTAAGAGAGCCTTTGTAAGCAGTTCTAAAAAGTGAGACGGATTTTTTTTTTATTATCTTGAACTACATTTTTTAGCTTTTCATAATTTACTGGTTGAGGACAGCTTTATGAAGACCTGCCAGGAGCGAGGTTGTAAACCAATCCCTAACTAGAGAACCACCTAGGGTATTGTAATTCCAATGAGTCCTGATCGGGAACCACCTTGGCCCCAGGTGGATGGGCAGCATTAGTTTGATGAAACTCGTCTGCATGTATCTTTGCCTGCTCCCAAACTTGTCTGCACTCCTCAGGAAGCAGGTTATTAGAAAGTATTGGGGCATATGGAAAGGAGAGAAGGAATCAAGAAGGGAGGGTTTAGAACTCAGGTAAGAAAAGATTGGATATAAGGTAACTCTTTCCATCTGCCCATTCTCTGGTAGAAGTTAGATAATTCTTGTAAAATATCGGGGTCTAAGGAGCCATTAGGTGGCCATTTTTTATTGTTATCTAAGGGATATTTAGACCTTTTCTTAGTACAAAGGCAGACAAGCTTAGAGGTCTTTAAGTAAGGCATTAAGCTGAGAGGCTTAAGAATTTCCAGAAGACAGCCAGGTGTTGGTGGCACATGCCTTTAATCCCAGCACTCGGGAGGCAGAGGCAGGTGGATCTCTGTGAGTTCCAGGACAGGCTCCAAAGCTACACCGAGAAACCCTGTCTTGAAAAACTATATATAAAAAAAAAAAATTCCAGAAGACATCCCAGGGGAGAGGTAGGGCTAATAGAGTGGGAAGTTTTATTTCCCATGACCACGGCAGAGAGAAAAAATAAATAAAAAATAAGAAAGCAGACGTGATCCAAGACTACAATCTCAGGTGTCCCCTAGATCAAGTGAGTATTGAGGATTGACTCAAGTCATTAAATTCTTCGTGAAGCCAGAGAATGAGGGCCAGGGCATAGCCCAAGGAGATGGGGCCAACAGTGACAGGCACAATTCATTCAATGCTTTGTCAAGTGAGAGAATGAGGCTGGGGCTTACACAGCCTAGGGACGGGGGTCCCACACTGAGAACGATGTCTCAGACCGCAGCTGTGGGAAATGGCAAGAGACTGAAGCCTGCAATGGGGGCCAGCCATAGCCAATGAAGGCTGAGGACAGGGGCATAACAGCTTTGTAGGAATGGACACCATCACTTATTTTATGGAAGATGAACCACAGTAAGCAAAATACACTTGAGGTGGTTATTATTGGTTTTCAACTTAACAAGACATGGAATTAACTAAAACTCTAAAATGGAGGTCACAACAGTGAGAAATGCTGTGCTTAAGTTAAGTAGGTAGATCCACTTCAAATACAGACTTTGGAGGTAACATTTTACTGGGATTTCAAGGCCTGAAGACAAACACTTTTAATCCAGATCTTGAAGATGGAGACACACTCTAAATTCAGGCTCGCCCTCTGCTGGAAGTTTATAGAAGGACATGGAAGAAGGAAACTCTTGCTCTATGCTGACTTGCCCTCACCTTGCAGCAAGTCCATCCTTTCCCTGGCATTAGAGAATACTTCTTCAGAATTGCAGCTTATACTGAAGAGCAGCTGACATGTCCAACCTCCTGGACTGAGTAAGTACTGGATCCTTGGACTTTCTCTTCACAGCTAGCCATTGTGAGATTAGTAGGACTGCAGCCCTAAGTCATCCTATTAAATCCCCTTTGTTAAGACAGAGGAATTTCCTTGTATATGTTCTGTTCCTCTAGAGAACCCTAGTTCAACATTTTTGATATGAGTGTATAAAATGTTCCAAAATTTCAAAAGTTGTCTATAATTGTCAAATCTAGTTACCTATTGACCTTTGATCCAACTGGAATGATGTAACAGTCCTTAGTAGCCTGTCTTCTCTGAAACTAATATTGAAATCTGGATAGAAAATTTCAGAGACCCAAATTTCCAGCCTTATAGAAGAGCGAACAGAGGAGAAACAGAAAGTAAAAAAATCTAAATCATGTCTATTATTGAGTCCTACAGGGTGAAGAGTAAACAATTCCTAGTTCTTCATTTTGGATCCAGTTTAACCTTCAAACTACCTCCAGGAGAAATGTCAGGGACCTTTCTGGATCCTGGGACTACACAGAGGTCAGCATCCAGAAATTCTCTTCAGTCTTTGCCCATCTTCTCCAGGGCAAAGCCTCCCCTGGGGATTGAGTTCAACCTGGTAGAGTCAGTTCAGGCAGGTCCAGTCCCCTCCTCCAAGGCTGAGCTAAGCGTTGCTGCATAAGCCCCAGGTTCCAAACAGCCAGCTCATACACTAAGGACAGGTCCTGGTCCCACTGCCTGGGGGCCTCCTAAATAGTTCAAGATAATCAACTGACTCACTTATCCAGAGGGCCTCATCCAATTCCATAGGGGCTCCTCAGCTATTGGTTCATAGTTCATGTGCTTCCATTCGTTTGGCTATTTGTCCCTGTGCTTTTTCCAGTCTTGGTCTCAACAATTCTCAGTCATACAAACCCTCCTCTTTCTCGCCAATTGGACTCCTGCAACTCCACCTGGGGCCTGGCCGTGGATCTCTGCATCTGGTTCCCTCAGTCATTCGATGAGATTTCTAGCACGACAATTAGGATGTTTGGCCATCCCATCACCAGAGTAGGTCAGTTTTGGATTTCTCTCACCCATTGCCAGTAGTCTATTGTGGAGGTATCTTTGTGGATTTCTGGGGACCTCTCTACCACTTTGCTTCTTCCTATTCTCATGTGGTCTTCATTTATCATATTCTCTTATTTTTTGTTCTCCCTCTCTGTTCTTGATTCAGCTGGGATCTCCCGTTCCCCAAAGCTCTCTTTCCCTCGAATCTTGCCCTTCATTACCCACACTCATGTCCAGGTTGTGCATGTAGATCTCCTCCATTTCTCTGTCGTTTGGCCATCCCTTTGTCTTTCTTAGGGTCCTGTTTTCTAGGTAGCCTCCCTGGAGTTGTTAGTAGCAGTCTAGTCATCTTTGTTTTATATCTAGTATCCTCCTATGAGTGAGTACATACCATGTTTGTCTTTCTGAGTCTGTGTTACCTTACTCAGGATGATTTTTTCTAGATCCATCCATTTGCTTTCAAACCTCATGATGTCATTGTTTTTCTCTGCTGAGTAGTACTCCGTTGTGTATATGTACCACATTTTATTTATCCATTCTTCAGTTGAAGGGCATCTAGGTTGTTTCCAGGTTCTGGCTATTACAAACAATGCTGATGTGAACATAGCTGAGCAAGTGCCATTGTGGTATGATTGAGTATTCCTTGGGTATATGCCCAAGACTTGTATGGCTGGATCTTGGGGGAGATGGCTTCCCAATTTTCTGAGATAGCGCCATATTGATTTCCAAAGTGGTTGTACAAGCTTGCATTCCCACCATCAGTGGAGGAGAGTTCCCCTAGCTCCACATCCTCTCCAGCATAAGCTGTCTTCAGTGTTTTTGATCTTAGCCATTCTGACGGGTTTAGGGTGGTATCTCAGAGTTGTTTCAACAAATGGTACTGGCATAACTGCACATCAACATGTAGAAGGCTGCAAATAGATCCATATCTGTCACTGTGAACAAAACTTAAGTCCAAGTGGATCAAAGACCTCAACATAAATCCAGTTACTCTGAACCTGATAGAGGAGAAAGTAGGAAGCAGTCTTGAACTCATTGGCATAGGAGATCACTTCCTAAATATAACACCAGTAGCACAGACACTGAGAGAAACAATCAATCAATGGGACCTCTCGAAACTGAGAAGCTTTTGTAGAGCAAAGGATATGGTCAACAAGACAAAATGACAGCCTACAGAATGGAAAAAGGTCTTCACCAACCCCACATCTGACAGAGGGCTGATATCCAGAATATATAAAGAACTAAAGAAATTAGACATCAAAATGTCCAACACTCCAATTAAGAAATGGGTTATAGAACTAAATAGAGAATTCTCAACAGAGGAAGCTCAAATGCCTGAAAGACATTGAAGGAATTGCTCAACATCCCTTACCATCAGGGAAATGCAAATCAGATAAACTATTTAAATAGACCAATCACCCCTAAGGGAATAGAAATAGTCATTAAAAGTCTCCCAACAACAGCAACAATAACAACAACAACAACAACCAAAGTCCAGGACCAGATGGTTTCAGCGCAAACTTCTACCAGATCTTTAAAGAAGAGATAATACTAATATTCTTTAAATTGTTCAACACAATAGAAACAGAAGGAACATTACCAAACTCTTTCTACAAGGCTACAATTACCCTGATTCCCAAGCCAAACAAAGATGCCACAAAGAAAGAGAACTACAGACCAATCTCCCTTATGAACATTGATGCAAAAATACTCAAAAAATATTGGCAAACAGACTCCATAATCACATCAAAACAATTATCCACCATGATCAAGTAGGCTTCATTCCAGGGATGTAAGGGTGGTTCACCATATGAAAGTCTGTCAATGTAATACAACATATAAACAAACTAAAAGAAAAAAATACATGATCATCTCACTAGATGCTGAAAAGGCCTTTGACAAAATGCTACATTTACCGTGGTATCTCTTTCCTTGTTCTCCCACTCTGTTCCTGATCCAGATGTAGAAATGAAATCATGATTACCTCTTGAATTCCTGCTAAAACATTTCAGACACTAAAGCTTTAGAGAATGAACTAGTATTTCAGTGCTGTTCTGTACTCTTTAAGAAAGTAACTGGGATGGGATGGAGTAATGGTTCAGCAGTAAAAGTTGCTGGATACCTTTCCAGAAGACTGGCATCCAATTTACTGCATTCATAGGGTGTCTGACCACAGTTAGTAACTCCAGATTACACTTATTCAGGGGATCCAACAGCCCAATCTGACCTCTGAGGGCACCATATGCTCATGGTGCACAGACCCACCTGTGTAACAGGGTCCAGACATTACTGGGGTCTCACACCTAAGTACAGCTGTCTCTATGACAGAAGTACTATGCATGGTTTAAACCCAGCATTTCTGGAAAAAAAAAAACAGCAATCCCCTGCAACAACGAAAAAGAAGACTTAATCCACCTAAGTCCACAGCTCTAGGAATACCTCTAAATGTTCAAACCTTGCTTGAAATACAGTAACATTTTGGCTTCTGTAGTGCCCCTTCTGGCTAATTGTTCTTGTTAACTGAAGTTTGTGAACCCAGAATATGGGTTTTGTGCTAAAAAGCTCACTCTAAGAATGGCTGTTTGCTGCACCAGAATCCAGAATATGTCATGTGGCTGCCAGCTGGTGAATAAAGACTTTCTATTGGCTTAAATCCATGTTAAAGAAGTCTCTTCTCTTCTGTCTCTGTCTCTGTCTCAGTCTCAGTCTCAATCTCTGTCTCTCTCTGTCTCTCTGTCTCTCTGTCTCTCTCTCTCTCTTTTTTTTCTCTCTCTCTCTCTCTGTTTGTCTCCAAAACTTTCTATGTATTTTGTTTCTATGTCAGTTTTGTTTTGCTGTATTGACCATTGGCTTTCTCTGTTGTGTGGACGCCCCTGCTGCATAAGACTTGTGCCTTCTCCTGCTGGGGACCTGAATCCTTTTTTCTGGGCCAGGTCCTCCAGAGAACCACCGACATGAAATAAAAGATCCACCTGTCCAATTCCTGGAATGAGAGACTATATGAAAAGATTCTATATTGAGCCCCTGACAGGAGTCTGTTCCCTTATGAGAGATTGCTCTTACCCTGCAGTACCTGCTCCCCTGAACCTAAACACATAAAGAAGAGTCACTGAGGCTACTAGTTAGCCACCTACCAAACTTTCAGAGATCAAAACCAGTTGATTGATTTATCCTGGATTGAGGGATGAGCAGCATTAGTGACAGAATTTCAGGAGAGGTAGCCTGGGAATTGCTGAGTGGATTGAATCACTGAAGGTATTGTCATGTCCTCTAGGTTTAGTGAGTCCTTATAGACATGATGAACTGGAGAGAGGTGATGAAGGTGGGGGCATTTTACAGATCACATATGAACGGGAACTGTCTCTTATATCCAATCTTTGGTAACTGTTGAATATATTCTGCACGTTTTGGAAACCTGAATACTATCTCACTTTTAAGGCCCAGCAGTGTAAGCATGCAAGTTGAAAGTTTAAAGAGGACAGAACTCACCAGTGAAGGATGAAAATTATGAGATATTGAGAAGCTGAATCTTGGTAGTCAGCATGATGAAACTGAGAAGCACTTAGGATCTTCTCATAGCATACCCTTAACTGGATCTTGTAACATGAATCTTAAAATGTTTTATTAATAAAAACAAACCCGAAGCCAGGTATTGAGGTGAATGCTGAAAGATCAGAGAAACAGAACCAGCCAAAGCTAACCTCATCTTGCCAATTGCTCAACTGATCTTGTTTCCTCACACTGGAAACCTCTGTGTCCACATCCGAATGGATCTCAGCTGAACTGCTGATCAAAAGTCTAAAAGCTTAACCAGGCTCTAGTTCCTGATCCTTATGCCTTATATACCTTTCTCCTTCCTGCTATCACTTCCTGGGATTAAAGGCTTGTGTCCTCATGCCTGGCTGTTTCCAGTGTGGCTTTGAACTCACAGAGATCCAACTGGATCTCTGCCTTCCAAATGCTAGGAATAAAGGTGTGTGTGTCACGACTTTCTGGTCTATATGTCTAGTGGCTGTTCTGTTCTCTGACTCCAGATGAGTTTATTAGGGTGGGCAATATATTGGGGAGCACAATATCACCACAGGATCTGGAAGAGTGTTTCCAAGGAGGATTTTCTGGGGGATGGAAAGGGCAAGACCACCAATGAAAGTTGGTGGAGTTATGCCGGGGATTGTGAGTCTGGATGGAAAGAAGACTGGCACTTTCAGAGGTTCCTGCCCAGCTCTGCTTCTTGCCCACCATGTATGAATACTTCTATCCTGATCTCCACGTTGTGAACACTGAGACCCCTGAATCAGAAAGGAAGACACCTCTTCCCAGATCATGTTAGAGGGTGGATTTGGTGTAAAACACTGAGAAGAATAAATAACAGCTTTGTAGGAATGGATACCTTTTCTATTTTATTTAAGATAAACCACAATAAGCAAAATACACATGTGGTGGTTATTCTTGGTTCCCAACTTAACAAGACATGGAATTAACTAAAACTCTAAAATGGAGGTCACAACAGTGAGAAGTGTTTTGCTTCAGGTGAAGTGAGGAGATCCACTTCCAATACACACTTTGGAGGTAAAAAGACAGAGATGTTTAATCCGGATCTCAGGGCCTGAAGACACACACACCTTTAATCCAGATCTTGAGGCTAGAAGCCACACCCTAAATTGGGCCACACCTTCTGCAGGAAGCCTATAAAAGGACATGAAAGCAGGAAGCTCTCGCTATTTGCCTGCTTGCCTTCACCTTGCAACAAGTCCTTCCCTTCCCTGGCAATAGAGAATATTTGGAAATCCAGCATATTCTGAAGACCAGTGGACACATCCAACATCCTGGACTGAGTAAGTACTGGAATATTGGACTTTCCCTTCATAGCTAGCCAATGGGAGATTAGCAGGACTGCAGCCCTAAGTCATTCTAATAAAACTCTTTCCCTCATTCAGAGAAATTTCTTGTATATGATCTGTTGCTCTAGAGAACAACAGTACAATATTTTTGTTTGAGTGTATAAAATTTTCCAAAATATTCAACAGTGTATTTAATTTTCAAAACTAGTTACCTGAAGACCTAAGATTCAATCTAGACAAAAACGGAGTGATGTAAAACTGTCTACTCTGAAACTAGTATTGAAACCTGGATAGGAAATTTCAGAGATCCAAGTATCCAGCCTCATAAAAGAGGGAATAGAGGAGAAACAAAAACTAAAATGTAATTCATGTCTATTATTTTGTCTCACAAGGTGAAGAGAAAACAATTGCTAGTTCTTCATATTGGATCCAGTTTAACCTTCAAATTACCTGCAGGAGAAATGGCAGGAGATGGGACAGCCCAGAGATGGGACCACACTCAAATCAGCCTTCAGAATTTCTCCTACATGTGGACCATCAGCAACTTCCGATTTATTCTGGAGGAAATAACAGAAAGCATTAGAAGCCCAACTTTCTCAACAGGAGCCAATGACAAATGGTGTTTGACAGTATACCCAAAGGGAGTCGATGAAGTAAGTGCAGATTACCTGTCAGTTAACCTCGTTTTGCTCAGCTGTCTAAAGAGTCATGTTTGGGCAAAGTTTCAGTTCTGGATCCTAAGCGCCAAAGGAGAGAAAATGCAAACCATGAGGAGCCCAAGAGCCTTTAAGTTCATGCCAGGCTGCGACTGGGGATTCAAAAAGTACATCCTTCGAGATTTCCTCCTGTCCCATGAGCCTAGTCTTCTCTCAGATGACCAGCTTACCCTTGTCTGCAAGGTGAGCATGGTCCAGGTCTCTTTGCACATCTCTGACCAGAACAGGAAGCCAAGGATCCAGGTTCCCAGATGCACATTGGCTGATGAGATAGGAGACCTGTGGGAGAATTCCCGATTCACAGACTGCTGCCTGGTGGTAGCTGGCCAGGAATTCCAAGCTCACAAGGCCATCTTAGCAGCTCGCTCTCCAGTTTTCAGAGCCATGTTTCAACATGACATGGAGGAGAGCAGAAAGAAGCGCTTTGAGATCCCTGACCTGGAGCCACAAGTCTTCAAGGCAATGATGGACTTCATTTATACCGGAAAAACACCAGACCTGGACAGCATGGCAGCTGCTGTAATGGCAGCTGCTGACAAGTATGGCCTGGAGCGTTTGAAGGTCATATGTGAGGATGCCCTCTGCAGGCAGCTCTCTGTGGAGAATGCTGCCCACACTCTGGTCCTGGCTGACCTCCATAGAGCAGGGCAGCTGAAAACCCAGGCACTGGATTTCATTACAGCTCATGCTTCTGAGGTCTCTGAGACCTCAGACTGGAAGGCAATGGTGGGCTCATATCCCCATTTAGTGGCTGAAGCATACCGTTCTCTGGCTTCAGCTCATCTCCCTCTCTTGGAGCCCCCTTTCAAACGCTTGAAGCAATCCTAGGACCTGGTCAGCTGTGTCCTACACTTGTCTCCCAGAAGCAGCAGCCAATGTTGTTACCAATGACACTGGGTAGACTATAGGATGTGTGGAGCATTTCCAGTGAATTTGGGGAAAGACAGCATGGTAGCTCAGGCTATAATACAGCTGTAAATCAGGTGGTTGTCAGGTTAAAGGAGGTGAAGAGCTGAGCTGTTATACTCTACCCTGTAACTGTACTGGTTTGATTTTTGTCCAAAGAGTTGGAAACTGGAGTTCATATTAGTTGCTGGCCCCAAGCATGTTACAATAGCGATTCTTTGGAGAAACCTGTCTGGATTGGACTGAGCAGAACATACAGTCAAGGACTCAGAAAAGAGAAAATAAACGTGAATATTTTATTACAAGAGAAGGATAAGAGAATGAAGACATTTTTCTCCTAACTCAGTGTGTGGGACAGGAGAGATGACTCAGTTGACAAAAGCTGTTTTTGCCTTTGCAGAGGACCCTT